>NW_006399753.1:36615532-36617352 GCF_000299155.1 Elephantulus edwardii
ATGGGATAAATGTATGTATAAGAATGATCTGCTTATAAGCAAAACAAATGCAGTGTGTTTTTTGTTTTATCACAAAGTTTTGTTTTGTTACAAAGTTTTAATTTATTAAAAGATAATCATAGGCTTCTTTGTTAGTTTATCAAATTACAGCTTTCCCAAAACTAGGAGAGATGTACTTTTAAGACATTAATATAGTATACCTGAACTAGAGGAGTGGTAAGCTAAGAGGGTGGTAAAATGTGCAACAATGAATGAAGGAATGAATGAATGAAAATCTAACTTATCTGTAAACTTTCACTAAAATCACAATTAAAAGAAAAAATTTCATTTGAAAAAGAGAGACAGTAAACCCACATTATATGATACATTGTGATGATGATTTTATGCACATGAACTAAATCCTAGACCAAAATTGAAGGCATATACTACAAGCATTCTTAGTTTTTAAAATGCAGATTTTTTTAATTCTTTTTTAAATTACCAGTTTTGGTTCAGTAAGATCCAGGCAGCAGCTGTAGCAGCTCTTAATCTTCTCTCGCTCCCTTTGCCGTATCTCTTTCAATTCTGGAAACATGGCCTCTGGTGTGGTTGTCTCTGATGGTGTCATCAAGGTATTCAGTGACATGACGGTGTGCACATCATCAATACCAGAGGAGGTGAAGAAGCACAAGAAGGCAGTTCTCTTCTTCCTGAGCGAAAATAAGAACTTCATCCTGAAGGAAGGCAGAGAGATTCTGGTTGGAGTTGTTGGCCAGACTGTTGACAACCCCTATGATGCCTTTGTCAAGATGCTGCTGGACAAAGACTGCCATTACACCCTGTATGATGCAACCCAGAAGACCAAGGAGAGCAAGAAGGAGTACCTGGTGTTTATCTTTTGAGCCCCTGAATGTGCAACCCTTAAGAGCAAAATGATCTATGCTAGCTCCAAGGATGCCATCAAGAAGCTTACAGGGATCAAGCATGAATTACAAGCAAACTGCTATGAGGAGGTCAAGGACCACTGCACCCCGGCAGAGAAACTGGGGGACAATACGGTCATCTCCCTGCAGGGCAAGCCCTTGTGAGCCCCATCAGCCCCCTGCCTGGAGCATCTGGCAGCCTCAGAGCTGCCCATGGAGGCTGCAGGCTGCCCCTTGCTGCCGCACCGGAGAGACTGAGGGAATCGAAGCAGCAGGGAGGACAAGCCCTTCACGCCAGTTGCCATACATTCCCTCCACCCCCCAGACCTTCCTCCTTCATCTGCCCCTGATGGTTCTGGCCATCCCAAATCACTTTTGATCTTCTGATTCCTTTAGGGTTGAAACAGACCAAGTTCCCCCAGGCACCCCAGTTTAAGTGGCACCTTTATTTTTTTTTTAACAACACCTCCACTCTCTACCTGTTCCTTTCCCTTTCCAGGCTGCCAGTTTCTAAATGCAGTAGTGACTCCGTGCTTGTCTGTTTAGTTCTGTGTATAAATGGAATGTGGAGATGACTTACCCCATGCCAGCAGGTTCCCATCCCCTTGTCCCCTGGTCTTGCACACTTGAGTCAGGGCCACCAGGAACCTTCCATTTAAAACAAACAAAATCAGTAATAAAAAAGGCGACTAAATAAAAAACAAACAAACAAACAGTTTTTAACTTTATTTCAACCTCATTATTGTGAATCTGGAAATTAACAGTCTGTTTTAAAGTGTATTAAAAAATTGTGCTTGAATACTATGCTGCATTGAAAAACAAGGAACTCATGCAATATTATTCAAAATGGGTGAACCTGGAGTACATTATGCTGAGTGAGGTATCTCAGTCACAAAGGGACAAATGCTATATGGTGCC
>NW_006399753.1:36617752-36634635 GCF_000299155.1 Elephantulus edwardii
TTTTTTTTTTATATATATACATCTGAATTTAATTTCTTGCCATTTTTCATAGTCTGTCTTCTCGGCTACAGAAATGCAAACATTAAGAGCACTAACAAATAGATATTGATTGAATATAAAGATTCAGCTTATTTCTAGAAAGCGATCAATTCCAAATATCTAAAACATGATCCAGGTACATGACTAAAATTACTATCCATTTTGTTTTAACTAGTTCTTAGAAGAAAACTAGGTTGCAACTTTTTAGAAAAACAAATTATAGATGAACTTTAAATTTGATTAGAATATGAGAAATTTAAAAAATGTTTATTGTGTGTATGAATGGGATTAAGTAATTTTGAGAAACAAGTAATTTTACATTATTCATGGGATAGCCATGAAGGACTTAAATATTCTTTTTTTTTTTTTTTTTTTTCATTTTACTTTCTACTTTGTTTTAAAACAGTTTCTATTTAATAAAGAAGAAACCTGTAAGCTTGTTTGCACAAAAACATACCATACAGAGAAAGCTGAAGATAAACAGAAGTTAGAATTCTTGAAAAAAAGCATGTTACTAAACTATCAACATCACTGGTAAGAGTTTGCCTTTCCAAGGTGTAATGTTTAAGTTGTTGCACTGGCTGTATAAAGCACATCGTATTAACTAGTATTTTGTTTTGTTTTCCGTAGTGATAGAGTGAAGTATTGAATTTTATTGCTGAGGGATGATGATGATGATTAAAGTTGATAGCATCATTTAATGCACTGTTTTTAATTATACATGTTTTACTGTAATATTCAAAACTTCTTTTGGCATATAAAAGTGTAATTTTATTCCTACAACATTAAGAAATTTATGCTTTAAGGTGAGTGCTCAAATCATTCTTCTAGAGGCGTATTATTATTTTGTACTTAGACAATGAAAAAGACCTTAAGTATATAAAATTAATGTTTGTTTGATGTTTGATAGCTTTTACTTTAAGACAGTTATGTTATACATAACCAGTAGTTACATGTAAAACTGATAAAACACTAACAAGATCTTTTGTTTTTTTCAAAGTGAAAAAGAATTTAACATTATTATTTTTACTTCCAAAGTAGTGTGTGCTTATTAAGCAACCTTCAAGCATAGGAAATAGTTGTTAAAAATCTTACTTTCAAGTATATCCAAACCACTTTTACTCTTTCTTCTACATAATTTTATTTACAAATACCCATAGTCTGTGTGAGCTCGTATTTTGCTTTGGTTTTGTCTTTCTAAAAAGCATAAGGTCCTGGGAATATTGAACAGGAAAATGATCTTTATTTTTTTTAAAAAAAGGATCTTTATACATTTCTTCTTGAATGTTTATCCTTTTCATATCTTAAATTAAACCATCTGGGCACTTCTGGGGAAGTTAAAAGCTATGGATTTCAGTTCAAACATGACCAAGTTCTTCTCTCAGATATTACGGTTGGGGCCTATTTTTTCTTTATTCCTTAGTATTTTATATCCACAAACCCTTGCTTGCCTTTTACCACCTATCAAAACCTGAGAAAGGCACCAACCATGATATCTGAGTCCATCTCTTAACTCTTGGATTCTACTTAACATGTTGTTGTTATGTGCCATCAAGTCGCTTGTGACTCATAGCGACCCTGTGTACAACAGCCCTAAACTCCGCTCTGTCCTGTGCCAATCACACCGTCTCTGACACTCCCATCCCAATTATCCCAGTCACTGAATCAATCCACCTCATAGAGGGCCTTCCTCTCCTGCGCTGTCCGTCCACCCTCCCAAGCATGATGTCCCTCTCCAAGGACCAGTCTCTCTTCACAACATGTCCAAAGTATGTTAGACGGAGCCTCAGAATCCTTGCCTCCAAGGAGCCACCTGGTTTAACCCTTTCCAGGACAAATCTGTTTGTTTTCCTAGTAGTCCATGGTATTCTCAATACTCTTCTCCAGCACCACAGCTCAAAGGCATCAATTCTCCTTCTATCCTCCTTGGTCATTGTCCAACTCTCTGATGCATAACAAGTGATTGTGAAGACCATAGCCTGTATCAGACGCACCTTAGTCTCCAGAGAGACACCATTGCTCTTCAGTACTTTGGAGAGGTCCCTAACAGCAGACTTTCCCATGGCAATGCGCCTTTTAATTTCCTGGCTGCTGGTGCCAAGACTGTTGACTACAAAGCCAAGGCAACTAAAGCTGTGTACAATCTCACTCTCTTCACCATCCATCCTGATGCTGCCGATTGGTCCAGTGGTGAGAATCTTTATCTTCTTGACATTGAGCCTCAATCTATATTGTAGGCTACAGTCCTTGACACTCTGCAGCAGGCGCTTCAGGTCCTCTTCAGTTTCAGCAAGCAGGGTTGTGTCATCCGCATAACGCAGGTTGTTGATAAATTGTCCACCAATCTTGACCCCACATTTCTCCTCATAGAGCCCAGCCTCCCGGATAATCTGTTCTGTTTTTAAATGTACTATGTTAAGTAGTCTATTGGTGGACTACTTAACATAGTTCATTTAAAAAAAAAGAAAGAAAACAAGTTCTCAGGAAGAGCAGACTTGTAGGTCATCTGCCTGCCATGACCTCTGTCATTAAAGAAATTCAATTTGATGGCCAGGCTTAGAGCTCTGAATCACCTAGAATTACAGAGGGACCATTAGAAAAAGAAAGAAAAGGAATGTCGTCAGAAACTCACCCATTAGAGTTTTGTTGTTTAGTTGTAAAGATACAGATATTTAATATTTGAATGCTATTCTTTATATATATTTCTTTTTTAACTCTGAATGTTGTATAATACTTTGAAAGCAAAAATAATTTTAGATGCTCTTTTATTTTGACAAAAACTAGTAAAGATGTTGTTATTGTTACATCATACTTATAACTAGTATTACTGTCCTACTTGAAGTAAATACTATCAAGTGAAAATTAAATTTTATATATTCATGATATTATTTGCCATCAAGTCAGAACCAACTCATAGTTGACCCTCCAGTGGGTTTTCAGAGGCGTAAGTCACATGGGAGGAGATTGCCCATCCTTCTCCCATATATACTTACGGTATTCTTTATGACCTGGTTACAAAATAACTATACTTCTCTAGAAAACTGATTCAAGTTCTCATCTTAAAGTATAAAATCATGTGAACTATATGTGAATAAAATTGTTACAATTCTCTGTGGCAAAAGAAGTATTAGTATAGTAAAAAAGGCATATTTACAAATGGAGAGAGATGCCTATTTTATACAGCACTGGGTTTATATTTTAGAGGTTTTTCATTGTTATATGTCATTGAGTCAGAACGGACTCACAGCTGACCCTTCAGTGTGATTTCAGAGGCTATAAATTGCATAAGAGGAGATTGCCCATCTGTATTCCCCAGAACAGCTGTTGGATCAAACTGTTTGCCTTCGGATTGACAGCACAACTCCTTACCCATTAGTCAACCAAATCTCTCTTCGGAATTACTAGTCATTATAAAATGCAATTTAACAAGGGATTCTAAAATTTGGTACTTTGGGTTCAATTAAATGACATATGTATGACAAGACTTTTTTATTACCTCATTAATGTATGCCTTGTGAATATAGAATCATAATTTTAATTTCACAAGGCTTAGATTAATAAATAAAATATGCCCTGGAGTGTGATTTTATGACTGTAATATAAAAAGTGTAATTTTTTTTTAAAATTTGTATCCTGCAATATGCTCAGTGCATAAAGGACCACAAGCTCAGACAGTAACATTGTTCTATAATGTTACAGGAATTTATTTTTACCCTTTTTAAAAAAAAGATTGTACTTCACTATAAATTTAAAAGATTTGGTTCTCAGGCTTTGAAAGCAGCTTTTCTTTCAAAAATGACTTCGATTTATACATTTGTAATAAGTACTGTTATAATTTTCACTTAGCCATTGAGTATTTTCCCCATACTTGTGGTTATTGGGCTTGTAGTTATAGTCTCTCTTTTATTGAACAAAATGTAGTAAAAAGTTTTACTTCTGTAACAGTTCATGAATTGTTCCCTGGTCACTAGAATGTATTTTTTTTTATAGTTATTTAGAGCTTTAAATATTCTGCTAAAGGTAAATTGTACAAAGAATGTACAAAGAATCATAGTCTTAAATGACTAATTATAATAAAGTAATAAAACATCCTTGTGCTATATAAATTTATATAATTTCAAAGAAACTAGTTTTCTCCTCATTGCAGTATATCAGTTACTGGCTCAGTGTCCTTAGTTTATTCCAAATACTAAATATTTTTTCATAACCTTTTGTTGTGATGTGGGGAATCTGAAAGTATTTCTTAGACATTTAAATATTATTAAGTGATGGCACTGACTTGGGTGATAATTTTTAATCATTATTAGTGATTTTTTTCCCCTCTTCATTTTATTTCTATGTAGGATTGTGGATAATATGCCTGTAACGTGGTGTTATGATGTTGAAGATGGTCAGAGATTCTGTAATCCTGGATTTCCTATTGGCTGTTACATTACAGATAAAGGACATGCGAAAGATGCCTGTGTTATTAATGTAAGTTCATGAGAAACTCTGTGCTACTTTCAGTTAGGACCTTTTGTTAGAGGGATTTGATCTTTATTGTACAAAAATTATTGCATGTATTGAGTAAATACAAGTGAGATATTCTATTATACAGTTATTTAGTTTTTAAACTGAAGCTAGATTCAAACACATAGGGTTTCCAAGGCGCTCAGTCTATGGAAGCAGACAGCAACATCTTAGTAGCTCATAGGTTTGAACAACACTAACCTTTCTGTTACCAGCCAAAGGCTTTAACCACTGTGATACCATTATTTATTAAGTCCATTCTTTTAAATTTATAAATGTTATCAAAGAGAAGATAATAATATAGAAAGTAACCAAAAATATTTGGTAATGTATTTGCGTAATTAGATTAACTTATGTTAATCTTTTAATAATAATAATATCATATGTTAGAAATTAGCCTGATCATAAAACTTGTTACATGTTAAAGTTTCTTTTTTTTCAATTTTGTCTTAAGTGAATAGCTAGAAAATAGTAGGTAATTAAATGTCTTTTTAACAGGAATTTTTGTATAAAAATGGAACTGTTTTGTACTTCCTTTCAGTTAATGTTTGGCTTATAAAGATTTTAAGACCTAAACATTTTATGATTAAGATTTAGAATTCTTTCAAAACTTAAATTTTTCTACTGGTCATGGCCCAGCTTAAAGTTTTATGATTTGACTATTGTATTGGCAGTTTTCTACCTTTAACTCTTAAGTTTTATTCTACAGTCAGAATTCCATGAAAGAGATACATTTTATATCTTCAACCATGTTGACATCAAAATACACTATCATGTTGTTGAAACTGGGTCCATGGGAGCAAGATTAGTGGCTGCTAAACTTGAACCAAAAAGGTAAATATAAAATTGATAATAAATAAGCAAATATAAGTGAAGGTTCAACGTATAGGTAATTTGGGCCCATTAAACTTAAATCTTTAGCAGAGTGAACAAATAACTTGGGGTTTTAGAATTTATTTTGCTAACTCCTAATAGTTTGAATTGTTATGGAGAAATCATGCAAATAATTTTTTTCTGTCATGGTAAGTGGCCCAGTTTTAAATTTTAAAGTTTTAAAATTTAACAATTTTCCAGCTTATGATAGAGGCCATGATTATTTGAGATAGTGTTTGTTCTCCTTTATAATGCAAAGAACATTGCCTCAGATTTTCAGCTTTTCCTTTTTTCCAAGGTCCATCAACTGCTATAATTTTTAAAGCCATCACTTGGTGTTAGATGCCTTGTGGGCGGAGCCATTTGGTAGCATATCTCTTTAAATTGTTAATTATTTCTTACTATGAAAGTAAGTATGTCAACTACATGTGATTCTATTTTGATTCAATATTCTGTTTTGTCATGCTTTCCCCATCAATGAATTAGAAAGTTTCTCATTGAACTGATGGTTTAAAAAAACAAATGTTATACTAAGATGACACTTAATTTTAAATCACTTTTAAAAGATTCTTTTATGCTGTTCTAACAGTACTGTTTTCAAATATTGGTTTTAATTTTGAGTAATAATTTCTATGCAATTAGAACTTTTTAATGTTGGTAACCAAACCCAAAACACTTTTTCTGGCAATGCTTCTGAGTGCACGCTGGCTAATGCGGCCTGGGTTAGAATTTGGAGATCAGAAAAGCTCTGCCTCTCTCTTCTCCCCTATTCCCAAAAACTCTTTTTCTGGCAATGCTTCTGGGTGCATGCTGGCTAATGCAGCCTGGGGTTACTTGGGTTAGAATTTAGAGATCAGAAAAGCTCCGCCTCTCCTCCCCGATTCCCAAAAACTCTTTTTCTGGTATTGCTTCAGGGTGCGCGCTGGCTACTGTGGTCTGGGGTTACCTGGGTTAGAATTTGGAGATCAGAAAATTTCCATCTCTCTCTCCTCCCCTGATTCCCAAAAACTCATTGCCAGAAAAAGAGTTTTGGGCACTCTGTCCTGCGGCCCTCAGGCCAAGAAAATTTGCATTAGCACCTGGCTTCAAATGGAAGACAAGCGGTATTAACCCATGAGAAGGCAACCCTGGAGTGGAAGTTGTACATTACAGTTGTACTTAACAACTTTAAATTGAAGTCCTATTGGCCGCATCATAATGCATCATAAGAGACTCACAGCAGCATGATATGTTCAGAATCACAGAAATCCTGATGGCTTGAGACCTAGGCCATCACATCAGGGGCTGGTCAATGGGAGATGGGTATTGAATGCTGTAGGCAAAAATGGAATGTGTAAATACTGACATACTAGGTATTGACGAAGTGAGATGGCTTGTCATGGGACATTTTGAATCAGACGATTATATGATTTACTATGCCGGGGATGAAAAGGTTAGGAAAAATGAGGTTGGTTTCATAATTAAAAAAGTAATTTCTAGATCCATCTAAGTACAATGTGGTGAGTGACAGGATAATATCTATCTGCATACAAGGAAGTCCAGTGAATATCACTATAATTCAGATATATGCACCAACCAAGAGAGCCAAAGAGGAGGAAATGGAAGATTTCTACCAACTTTTGCAATCAGATGTTGGTCAAACATGCAATCAAGATGCATTGATAATAAAGGGCAACTGGAATGCAAAAGTTGGGAATAGGGAAGAAGGATCAGTAGCTGGAAAATACGGGCTCAGTGAGAGAAATGAGGCTGGAGATAGAGTGATAGAGTTCTGCACATTCAATGATTGATTCATTACAAATACCTTTTATAAGAAACATAAACGCAGGCTATACACATGGATATCTCCTGATGGTATGCATAGGAATCAAATCAATTACATTTGTGGAAAGACTCGGTGGAGAAGCTCAATATTAGCAGTGAAAGCCAGGCCGGGTGCTGATTGCTGGACAGACCACCTTTATGTAAGTTCAAGCTGAAGTTGAGGAAAATTAAATCAAGTCCACAGGAACCAAAATTTGATCTTAAGTCTATCCCACTCAAATTTCAAAACCATCTCAGGAACAGGTTTGAGGTCTTCAGCACCAGTGAGCGTAGACCAAATGAGCTCTGGGAGGATATCAAGAAAATCATCCATGAAGAATGCAAAAGATCATTATAAAGGCTGAAAAAGAAGAAAAGACCAAGGTGGATGTAGATGAGACTCTGAATATTGCATTAGAGTGCCGAGAAGCCAAAGCTAAAGAAAGAAACAAATCAAAGAGCTGAACAGAAAATTTCAAAAGGCAGCTCGGGATGACAAAGCAAGATACTATAATGAAATGTGCAGAGAGCTGGAGTCAGAAAATCAAAAGGGCCAAGCTCGCTCAGTGTTTCTTAAGGTGAAGGAGCTGAAAAACAAATTCAAACCACGGGTGGCAATACTTAAGGATACTTTGGGTAGAATGTTAAATGATCCATGAAGTATCAAGAGAAGATGAAATACACAGAGTCACTGTATCAAAAGGAATTGGCTGATACAGAAGAATTTAATGAAATGACATATGAGCCAGAACCTATGGTGATGGAGGTTCAAAATCAAAAAGGGGGTCCATAAGGGGTGTATTTTGTCTCCATACCTTTTCAATCTGTATGCAGAACAGATCATCCAAGATGCTGGGCTGTTCGAGGAGGAATGTGGCATCAGGATTGGAGGAAGAGTCATCAACAACCTGCATTATGCAGATGACACAACCCTGCTTGCTGAAACTGAGGAGGACCTGAAGCGCTTGCTGCAGAAGGTCAAGGACTGTAGCTTTCAATACAGATTGAAGGTCAACATCAAGAAAACAGAGATTCTCACCACTAGGCCAATTGGCAGCATCAGTATGGATGGTGAAGAGATTGAGATAGTTAACAATTTTAGTTTACTTGGCTCCACAATCAACACTCTTGGTAACAGCAGAAAATCAAGAGAAGAATTGCATTGGGAAAGTCAGCTGTGAGGGACCTCTCAAGAGTATTGAAGAGCAGTGACGTCAGGCTGGAGACTAAGGTGCACCTGATCCGGGCTATAGTCTTCCCCATCACATGCTATGCATCAGAGAGTTGGATAGTGAATAGGGATGATAGGAAGAGAATTGATGCCTTTGAGCTGTGGTGCTGGAGAAGAGTATTGAATATACTGTGGACTGCTAGGACAGATTTGTCCTGGAGAAAGTGAAGCCGGAATGCTCCTTGGAGTCAAGGATTCTGAAGCTTCGTCTGACGTACTTTGGGCATTTTGCAAGAAGGGACTGGTCCTTGGAGAGGGACATCATGTTTGGCAGAGTGGAGGGGTGGTGAAGGAGAGGAAGACCTTCGATGAGATGGATCAATTCTGTGACTGGAGTGGTAGGAATAAGTGCATTTGGGGTGGCTAGGTTGGCACAGAATAGAACGGCATTTAGAGCTCTTGTACATAGGGTCGCTGTGAGTCACAAGCGACTTGATGGCACATAACAACAACCAAACCCAACCCACTGATGCGAAATTAATTCTAACTCATAGTGACACAGTAGGACAGAGTAGAACTACCACAGAGGGTTTCCAAGGTATAAAATTTTGCCAAAACAAGTTGCTATGTTTTTCTCACACAAAAGAGCTGATGGGTTTGAACCACCAACTTAGCAGCATGAATGTTTCAACTGTTGACTCTGTCAAGATTGTGAAATATGTACAAAAATCTCCAACCTTTATTTAACCCTACTTTTTAAACTGTACTATTATCAACCAAAATGTTTCTTCCCTCAGCTTCAAACATACCCATATAGATAAACCAGACTGTTCTGGACCCCCCATGGATATAAGTAACAAGGCTTCTGGGGAGATCAAAATTGCCTATACTTATTCTGTTAGTTTCCAGGTGAGTTTGCTTTTATTTTCACTATAACTAGAAATTGATATTAAGTTTGTATTGCTTGAACTAATTAAAAAATATTAATGATTCAACTTGTCAGACAGATAGGCTATTGATGAGTAAATTTTTAGAATAATTTTTCAGTGCAGTGGAAAACAAAATTGCACGCTAAAAAAAGAAAAAAAGTCTTAGTTTGAATGTGAAGGCATGGAGAATCCAAAATTGACCCAAACTAGATCTGTGTTTGTTCTATTCCCAATAAAGCAGATGCAAAAGAATGTGGAAATTGTATAATATTATTAATATCACATTCAAGCAAAATATTGTTGAAGATATAATATCTACTGGATGATAGTACATTGACATGAAACTGCTAGAAGTTCAAGCTGTTTTTTGAAGAGGCCATGGCACCAGGGATATCATTGCTGGTATTAGATGCATCGTGGCTGAAAGCAGACTATCAGAAGAATGTCTATCTATGTTTCATTGACTATGCAGAAGAGGCATTTGACTGTGCGGATCACAAGTCAGAGTGTCTAAGATTTATCTTTCCAGTGACTTTCCTAGTCAATCATTAAGTGTACTTATTGTAATTATTGTACTAACGAGAAAAGATCAGGATGAGATATAAGCCACACCCCTACTAGATGCTTAAATAAGTTCACGGGACTTCAGCACTAGGCAATTTCTCTTGTGGAATGCTGGCCTGGAACACAGTATCCATCCTGCATTATCTGTGGTCACCATCCAGCTGCTCCACACTGACAGTCTACAGGATCCTGGCCCATCACTCACCAGTTTCTGCAAATCCAGCCTGCATGCCCACAGCCATGTGAGTCATTCACCTGACAAGTCTGAGTCTCTGGGAGACCTTCTAGAGAACCACCAAACCCAAGGAACAGAGGAGCTGGGGAACTGAGCAAAGGAGGAGCTGTTGATATTGTAAAATCATGGACTTACACAGCAGTTCAATAATTTGGGGTAATACTGACTTGACACTTCTTATAACTGCTCTGCTACTAAACTTAGCGAAATGAATTATAAAAACAACAAACTATGGGTAATATTGGGAAGAATGGGACCCTAGAACTCTTAATTGTGCTCATAAGAAATCTGTACCTAAAAAAAAAAAAAGAAATCTGTACCTAGACATAGAAGCTGTTGTCTGAATTGTACACTGTGTGTAAAATCTAGAAGGTTTAAAATCTAGAAGGGTCCACATCAGAGGTGTATCCTTTCTTCATATTTATTTCGTCTCTATGCTGAGCAAATAATTTGTGAAGCCAAACTCTGTAAAGAATTATGTGCATTGGGTTCAGCAGAATATTCATTAACAACCTACCCTATGCAGATAACACAGTGTTGCTTGCTAAAGGCAAGGGGAACCTGAGCACTTGTTGCAGAGGATCAGAGACTACAGCATTCAATGTGGATTTCATCTTAACATTAAGAAGACAAAGGTCCTTCCAGCTGGGCCAGTGGGCAACATCATGATAGATGGAAAAAGATTGAAACTGTAAATAATTTCTTCTTGCTTAGATCCGCAGTCAGCACACTTGGTACTAGCAGTCAGGAGATAAGGAGGTGTATTGCTTTGGGCAAGTCCATTGTCAGGGATATCTCCATGATGTCAGTTTGAAAGCTAAAATGTGTCTGATTCAGGCCATGGTCTTTTCAGTTTCTTGCTATGTATCTGAGAGCTGGATAATGAAGAATGACAGAACAATTATTGACGCCTTTGAGTTGTGGTGTTGGAGAACATTACTGAATATCCTATGGACTGCCAAAAGAACAAACAGGTCTTGGCAAAGATGCTGCCGGGGGGCTACTTTGAGGCAAGGATGGCAACACTTTGTCTCTCTTACTTTGGACTTGTTGCTAGGAGAGGCTATTCCTTGGAAAAGGAAGTCATGCTTGGAAGGGTGGAGAGTCAATGAAAGAGAGGAAAACCCCAATGAGATGGATTGACATGGTGACTGCAGGAATGGGCTCTCAGAGATGCTGAGGTTGGCCCAGGGTAGAACAGCATTCAGATCTGTTGTTCATAGACTATGCTGTGAATTATCCTTGACTCTCTGCCACCTAACAAGAAGAAATGTTAAACATAAATGTATAAGACAAAAGGTAGAAAATAATCATAGGAGATGCTAGGAAAATACCGTAAGTAAGTACAAAAAGGATTTGAGGAAACACCACCATTTTTTAAATCAAGATTTATATAAAATGAAAAGTTTCCTATTGATTATTTATATGAGCTTTAAGAAAAGTGAAAGGACAGATCCGATTGGACAGTACAGACACATAAAATGATAAAAGAGGGTTTTTATTAATGGAGAAGTTTCTCAGGAGTACATTCAACTCTAGCTCACTGCTGTCTGGCCGGTTCAGTCTCAGCAACCTTCTTTTGAGTTTGTGAGGCTGTAAATCTCAACTGAAGAGACTTCCTGTCATTTTCCCTTAAACCTGCTAGTGAATTCATACTGCTGAACTTTTGTTAAGCACCCTAATATGTTGTACACTACCAAGACTCTTAGGAGCAGGAATGTAAAAGTTCATTTTTATAAGAGTCTTCTATCTCTATTAAGAAAAGAAAATAGTTTGTCCGTTATGGTTGTGACATTTACAATTCCCACATAGAATTTTATTTTGCATGCCTTATATAGTAGATGGTATGTATTTCTTTCTAGATATTAAGTTAGAATTGTGACTTAGTGATTTGGTTAGGTACCAAATAGGCATAGCTGAATGGCATCAAAGAGAATCAAGAGGAGCTAGTCAGTTTAGTTATTTTTGGAAAAAAATTTAAATATAACTGAATTTTGACATAAAAAATACTGGTTGCTGTTGTTAGGTGCCATCAAGTGCCATCGAGTATGAACCTATGAACATCTTAGTGAGCCTATGAACAACAGATTAGAACCCTGCCCTATCCTGCACCATCCTCACAAATCTGACACAGTAGAGTCCATTGTGGCAGTCACCAAGTCAGTCCACCTGGTCAAGGGTCTTCCTTCCCAAACATCATGTCCCACTCCAAGGAATAGCCACTCCTAGCACATGCCCAAAGTATGTGAGACAAAGCCTCCTCATCCTTGCCTCCAAAGAGCACTCCGGTTGCACCCTCTCCAAGGCATATTTGTTTGATTTGAAATCTCATTTGCCTCTCAAATTTTTCAGAAAAAAAAGTCTAGGTAGACTTTTTTATTCACTGTTTAATCTCTTCTGAGTTTCCTTAGTTATGAGTAAATCTGAAAGTCTCCATCTCACAACTAACTGAAATTATAATCATTAGAAATTGCAGTTGTAGACTGGAAAGGAAAGACAATGGAATGGAACGAAACTATGCATTGAAATTTTTGGATTCATAATACACTGTAAGCTAATGCTTGTTTAAATACGTTTCTTTTGTTTTGATGTATTTTTCTCTCTGTAGGAAGACAAAAATATCAGATGGGCTTCCAGATGGGATTATATTTTGGAATCTATGCCTCATACCCATATTCAGTGGTTTAGGTAAGAGTACAGTTAATCTATTGCCTGGTTAGTACTTAACTCTAATTTTGTTCTTTTGAAAATCTCCTTTGCTTCTCTTATCCTTTTAAATTTTTCAAAAGTCTAAACTTTTGAATCAGCTAGACTTGGGTTCACATCCTGGCTTGTTTTGTTTTAGATCTTGGCTTTTAGTCACTGTGGTTTTGAATCAGAACAGGTCACTTGTCTTTTTGCAGTGTGGGTTTTTTGCCTAGACCTAACTATCTGATGGATTTGTGAGGTTAAATGAGACCATTAAATAGCAAATTTAAACAAGTTACTTGTTTAACAGTCTTCAATAAATAAAGCTGTTATCCACCACTCATCTGTCACTTTGCTGAACTGTGGTGCATGTTGCTCTGTAGCTGAAAGATTTGTAACTAGTATTTGAAATACCTGAGGATCACCCATGATGGACAGGTTTCAGTGGAGCTTTCAGACCAACGCTAACTAGAAACAAGACTGGCCATCCATTTCTGAAATTACAGGCCTTTGTAAACTCTGTGGACAGTAGAAGAACATTGTTGGATATCGTGCCAGAAGACGAACCCCTCAGGTTGTGACTGGAGAAGAGTTCTGTCCTCAAAGTAGAGTCCATAATGACATGGAGTAAAACTTGCTCTCAGTAATGTACCTTCTTTTGTTGATGTTGCAAGACCCATAATGAGGAGAAACATTACAAACATCCATTAATAATTGACATGATGAAGATGGTTACAATGGCTCAGGATAGAGAAGGGGTCTGAACTGTTGTTTATTGGGTCACTACAAGTTATAGTTGACTACCCCTAGCAACAACAGCGGTTACTATTGTCATTCATTTTGTTTTTTTTATCATTCTTTTCAAAGTGTGACTCAAAACTTTTATCTCAAACTATTCATACATTCATCCCCTTTCCCTGATTTGTTCGGTTCTCTTTTTTTTTACACTCATTCACTTGCTACTTCAGTAAATTTCTTAAAGGTAAGGCCAGTTCTTTGTTAATTCATTGTAATTTTTGGTGCAGTAGTTCAGGGACTGTAGTTATTACATAATATTGAACAGAGAAAATAATTCTAGTTTAAAATAGACTACAAAATTATGCTGTATTATGATAAGATTTACTAATCTTCTAGAAGGAAACATGAAAGAACACAGTTCTTTGAATTTGTTTTGTTTTAGATAAAGTTTTAATTTTTTTTTAATCAGTGCTATTTAATGTTCCTTATTTAAATAAGAATTTCACAACACTGATGATTAAACTAGAAATAAATCATGATGTGTCTGTTTCTACAGCATAATGAATTCCTTGGTAATTGTCCTCTTCTTGTCTGGAATGGTAGCTATGATTATGTTACGGACATTGCATAAAGATATTGCCAGATATAATCAGATAGATTCTACGGTGAGTAAAACCATTTTAACTACTATCTGGCCAACTTTGTATTTTTACTTTGGAAAAAGCTTAAGTATATTTATACATAGAATCTGATTCTAAAACATTCATAAGAAAGTGATGATTAAGAACAATTGGTATTATCTAGCAATTTATAGAGAAAGACCCTGATTCTCAGAGATGAACTGTTAATAATTGCATCTGTGTCAGTATGTTAGATTAAGATCCATGTAGGCTGTATAGGTGTGCAACTGTCTTGCCTCTTACCTGAATGTGTGCCACCAACTTGGTCATAGTCTCCGTACCCAGCATACATCCAGTTTTTAAAATGGCAAAGTTGAGTGGAATTCTCCTAAGCAATTTTCATTTCTGTTTATGTAAATTTTTTAAACTACTTTTTACTGAATTGTTATTTCAGCTTTTTTGGTATATCTAAAGAAATTTAACAACTTAGCCCTGTTTATTCTCAAATATTTTCATAAGGTGCATAATGTTGGACATTTTGCAAACGTATTTTACACATTTTGTAAAGTGTTGCATTTTATACATTTTCATTTTATAGCAGCAAAAAAAAAATTCCAAGGGAATCACAAGAATTTATACTGAATAGAGAAGAGGAGACTGTCTCTTCTTTAGTTTCTTTAGCTTTTCCCCTCAACTTTTAAATCCTATTCAAACTAGACAAAAACTCCCATATTATATGAACTTTTAACATTTCTGTTAAAGTCTTCTCCCCACACAATTTTTATTGATTATTCCTTACCAAATTTTGTCTTAAAATTTTATTAAAATGATCTCTAAATGTTCTGTTAATATTTGCTTATTTCAAATAACTTCTATGTTAGTGGATTTCTTTTTTTTTTTTAATATGGTGATACCATGTAGAATAAGACAATTCCACTCTTTTCTTCCCTCAGTTCTCTTTAGTATTTAGCTGTCGGAGTGAATCTGTTAAAGCATAAGTATAATGTTGCTCCAGGTCACAACTGTCTAGTAGTTTCCCATTTATGTCATGGTGAGTTAGCATTTCCAGTTTGTATTAAGGCCCAAATAACTTAAGACCCCATTACCTTCAAAGCTCTCTTCCAGCCATACTGATCACCTTGGCGTTCCTAAGGCACTGTTTGTACTTCAGATAAATCAAATAATGCCCAGCATACAATGGGTGTTATTATTTATTAAGACACAAGTCAGCCAGTCATTGGTGTACCACAGTTGTTGGTGAATTGCTAGTGATCATTTATGATATTTAAATTGTCCCAAAGGACTCCTAAAAAAAGGTAAACTGAGGCCAGAGCAGGGAATAGAATGCATGTATGATAAGTTGGGGTTGCCCTGTGGGTCAACGTCTATATCAGGTTTTTACCCATTTAGGAAACTTTAAGCCCTGAATTAATTGTGAGAGGGCTCTTTAAAATCTTCTTCGTTAGATATGAGGAAATTTTTTAATTGAGTAAATATGCTTTTTTTATTTTAAGGAGAGTGAGAAGAGAGCTGAGTCTTACTTTCCTGTAATAAGAGTAGATTCTTTAAGTGGGCCCAGAACTATTCATTAGCAGAAACAAGTAGGACTCTTCACACAGAAAGTCTCCCATATTTAAGTTTTCAAAATGCCTTCAACTTAAGATCAATTAAATATGAAGTGTGAGCCAGAAATTTACAAGACATAAATTGGATTTTTTGTTATTGTTCCATGCAGTTGAGACTGAACTAACTCATAGATGACCTTCCAGCACATTTTCAGAGGCAGTAAATGTGCATGTGAGGAGATTGGCCAGCCCTCTCCCATGGAGTAGTTGGTAGATTCAAACCATGTGCCTTCAGGATTGCAGTGCAGCTTCTTACCACAAAACCACCAGAACTTCCTAATTTGGATTTAAACTTCCAAATATTTCATGAAATGGAGTTATTATTAGTTAGAGCTAAAAAAAATTTCAAAACAGATAAAATATTAGAATCTACAGATAAAAGAAACCGTTTATGTCAAACTTAGTAAACATTTAAAAATAATAATAACAACAGTCAATACCTAGACTAATTAATCGAGTGAAATCAGAGAACATGAAGGACAAAAGAAAGAATTTAGAGTCAGCCAAAGGTGGGGGGGTTGGGGGCATTGGAAGATTGAATATTAGCAAAGGAATAACAGTATAAATGATTTCAAATTGGTGAGAGAAATTAACTGTTGACCTAGAATCATGTACCCCAAAGATTATTCTTTCAAGAATAGAGAGTAAGTTTTTTCAGGCTAAGAAAAACAATTGATAATACACAGACCTTCCTGAAAGAATTTTTAGAAGTACTTTAGGAGAAAAGAAAACAGTATTTAAGGGAAATTTTGAAGGATTGGTGGTAAACAAAAGAAATTTTAAGTGAGTATGATTTGTTTATAACAATAATAAATCAAAATTGAGAAATTAATAAAGGTGTATAAGCAGAGAAAAGACAGATTATTTGACAGATGGTATTGGGACATAGTGGATGGCCATCTGGGTAAGAATTAAGATAGATTTCAACTGGACTCTATTAAAATCAGTGAATTGAATGAAATTTGACACAAAATACTAGAAGAAAATATGCAAAATTATCTGTAAATGTTGGGATAAATAGAATTTTGTAAGGATGACAGAGAAGTCATAAAAGAAAGATTTCTATGTTAAATATATGTTGTTGTTGTT
>NW_006399753.1:36635355-36651897 GCF_000299155.1 Elephantulus edwardii
GTTCAGGCTTGTTTTAATCGGGGAGCTCCATCCCACACTGTTCACATTGGATAACCAACCGTTAATACATTTGACACATCAGTGTCAATATTAATTGAATATACAGCCAACAAAATATACCATAAACAACTATGGACAAGAAAAAAGAGAAAAAATACAAAGGATCTTCAGGAGATGGTTTAAAAGGCCGGTTGATGAGTTTTCTCTGGAGAGAGCAGAAGAGAGGGAAATCAGTGAGTGACCCTAGGCTTCTGACTTGGGCCACCAGGATGATCATCAATCCATATAGTAGGATGGGAAAAAATGAAAAACTCTGGAGGGAAGTCAGGCTGATTTTTGGATAAGATGTTTGTGAGATAGCAAAGTAGAGAAATAACAAGTTTCCACTAGGTCTGATTTGGAGACACAGATTTTAAAAGAGATCATTAAAAATGATAACCAGATATTTCAAATGTGCATGGTAGTGTAGTATGTAACATGTCTAACAGCTAACCAAAAGGTCACTTTATGGAAGTGATCAGCTACTTTATGGAAGAAGGATGGGCGATCTCCTCCCATAAAGATTTATAGCCTCAGAAACTGTGAGTCAGACAGACTCTACCAGTGACAGTGGGGTTTATGTTGTTGATGTTACTTACGTGG
Organism: Elephantulus edwardii; assembly: GCF_000299155.1. Classification (NCBI taxonomy): domain Eukaryota; kingdom Metazoa; phylum Chordata; class Mammalia; order Macroscelidea; family Macroscelididae; genus Elephantulus; species Elephantulus edwardii. Next base: position 36,635,998 of record NW_006399753.1, read on the forward strand.
AAACATATTTACAACGTAGCTCTGGTGGCCTAGTGGTAAGAAGCTGCACTGCAGTCCCAAAAGACCTGCGTTTGAATCTACCATCCACTCTGCAGGAGAAAGATGGACACAGTCTCCTCCCATGCAATTTACTGCCTCTGAAAACCCACTCACAGATCAGCAATGAGTCAGTTCCAACTCAACCACAATGAGTAGTGCTACTTACTGATTTTGGAGATTAATAAATAAATAGACTGAAATAAGTAGACTGAAAAGGATAAAAGGTTTTGATATATTAAATCACCCTATTGGATCATGAAACTTGACTTGAACTAGGTTAAGTATCAAATTGTTTTTGTATTTTTTCCATTTCAGTAGCTATATTTCTGGAGCTTACCATACAACATTCCTTTTAAAACATATATATATACATACATATATATACATACATATATATATAACATTTTTAAGTTTTTCCCTCAGTTTTCTGTAACACAATATTCAACATTGAGCAAACTATGTAACTAATTTTCTTGGTTATACCAACTAAAAGTTAAACCAATTTCATTACCTTTTTAGGAGGATGCCCAGGAAGAATTTGGCTGGAAACTAGTTCATGGTGATATTTTTCGTCCTCCAAGAAAAGGGATGCTGCTGTCAGTCTTTCTGGGATCTGGGACACAGATTTTAATTATGACTTTTGTAACTCTATGTAAGTGTTGGGTGAAAATTTTAAAATATAAATACTTTTTCTAGGTAATTTGAAAACCACTTTTCCAAAGTGAACTAGCTAGGTTAGATTGCTTCTATGAGTCTTTTCAAAAGTCTCTGTGCTTTGAGTATAAATGACACGGCGAAGGGCTGGTCATGCTCAAAGGCCGACTCCTCATATCTCCCTTTACCTCTAAAGAGCCCAAGTGTGAATGTTTCACCCTAAGGGAACCTAGTATTATTTTTAGAGAGAACCAAAGTCTAGATCATGATGAAAATATTTTCCAGTCATGTTCATTTTAAAAGCTGTACATGAATCTCAGAAAAGCTGAAAGCCTCTCAAGCATTTCCCCATAAAGATGAAGATGAAGTCTGATAAGAAACTTCCGAAGTGGAGTGTGACCAAGTGAATGTAGTACATTAATGTAACTAAGGTTTAGAGTCGCTGTATGGGAGCCTCGTATATGTCTTTCCATGAAATTGCATTTGCTCTCTTATTTGAAAAATTACAAATTTTTTTTGCTCACTTAATGACAAAGAAACCAATAATATGTTTTCTACTAATTTAAAAATTGTTTCTTTTTCAGTTTTTGCTTGCCTGGGATTTTTGTCACCTGCCAACAGAGGAGCACTGATGACCTGTGCTGTGGTCTTATGGGTCCTTCTGGGAACTCCTGCAGGCTATGTTGCTGCTAGGTTCTATAAGTGTGAGTAAAAGCCACTTTGACTAGATATGAGTCATCTCATTTGCTACATTACTGCTACTGGGCATTTGTATCAGATAATTAAGGTTCTTTATTGGGGGGGGTGTCATTATTGAAAAGAAGCCTGGTTGATGATTGATTTTGTGAAATGAGTGACTATCCCTAGATTTATTTGGTGAAAAAATGTTCAGAAATCTATCTTAGGAAAGTGCTGTGAAATAGCAAATATAAGTATTACTTGTCCACCATCTCTTCCTTTTCTTTTCAGTTTCGATTTATTAGGTTTAGGTGAACAATTTAGATTTGCTGCTTTCATAGAAGCCTGTATTGATTAACAAAGGAGTAAAGTATGCATACACATACCTGCATAGTCACTACTTTATTACAGGTTTATTGTTGTGTACCATTGAGTCGAAACTAACTCATAATTGATCCTCCAGCAGGTTTTCTGAGGCAGTTTAATCACACGACTTGAAATTGTTCTTCTTTCTCCTGCAAAGCAGCTTGTAGATTTGAACCATATACCTTTGGGTTGCCAGCACAACTAACAATTTGGCCACTACATCTCCCTGTAGTGCAGTGTAGTATATAGTATATTATAGGTATAGGTAAATGCATTCTATCAATTCAGTATTTATAAACAGCATACATTTAAAGTAAATTAAGATACTATTGTTTAAAAGTCCTAAATTTTGTAATAAATTATTGTGTACCATTGAGACAGCGGAGTTTAGGGCTGTTGTACATAGGGTCGCTATGAGTCCCAAGCGACTCAACGGCACATAATAACAACAACACAACCATTGAGTCATACCCAACCCATAGCTGACACTTCAGTGGGTTTTCACAGGCAGTAAACCACACAGGAGGAGATTGCCTATCTTTTTCTCGTGAAGCAGCTGGTGGATTCAGACTGCTTGCCTTCAGGTTGGCTGCAGGTTCTTAACACTAGGCCACCAGAGCTCCCTATTTTGTAATATATAGTTAGACAATTTCTTGGGTTCTACTTTCCTGAAATAAAATTAATTGTTTAAAATACAGGAGGGGTGGTCTGGGCCACTGAGTAAAAGTGGAATGTGATTAGATGACTCAGAACCAGCCGTGCTAGAATCCAAGGATACCAGATTGTTCCCTACTTAAGAATGCCAAGTCTCCATTGAGATGGTTCCATAGGTAATCTGTGATTTCTGGTACCAAGGAGATGAGACAGCTAGGATTCCCTACAATTCATTTTTTTAATATATTTGATGTAAAACACAGTGGGGTTCCATAGGTGAGTTTAAGTTGTAGAGTGCTATTCCCAGCCCTAGCTAAAAATATTAACTAGACTTTACTAAAATACAGTTCTTTCCTGAGCATAAGTGCTGTGTGTGTACATGTCTTCATGTTTCAGGGTTGAATTGTTATATTTTTTTGACACAGATACAGTCAGGACACCTTCATTTCCCCACCTTCCCAACACAGACCCTCACACGCACACTTTTATCTCCAGCGCTTCACCTGCCGTAAACTCAGACTCATTGCTGTTGAGTTAAAATCAATTCAGAGCTAACCCTCCAGAGAGTATCTGGGAGATTGTAAATTGCACAAGAGGAGATTGCCCATCTTTCTCCCTTAGATTAAAAACTTCCAAAGAAACACTTTTTTGGGTTAGCAGCGCAGTTCCCTATGGACTACACCACCATAGCCGCTTATGCTGCCATACCAACTTTATTTTTTCTTATGGTCCCCCCTTCTTCACTATATCCCACTACAGTGGTGTTCTTCAGTTCTCCTGAAAACCTATCCACATGATGTTCCCTCTGCTTGTAATTGTAATCTATGTTCCCTCCTTCAACCAGACCTCATCCATGGCCTCCTTTATAACTCCCCCTACAGGTTAGAAATCAGGTTAATCAGGCAGGATGTTAGGTAGAGGAGCTATTGCATAATTCATGTCACAAAAATACTGCATTTTATAACTTCATTTCCAATGCTTTCAAGAGACTTTTACTCTTCCTTAGTTATTGATATTGGCTTAGAATTTAGAGAAATTTTTTTGTTTAAGTTTAAAAGAGAAACTGATCAGGGTGACTTTCTTTTGATATTGAGCTTTATGCTGAAGCAGAAATTTGTAGAGCAGAATTATTCAGGGAATGGATCATTTGTGAATAGTATCTAGTATCATTTCTTAAGACCAGGCAGCCAAAGGTATGTAACAATTTAATACTGCTTGATGTATGAATGTTTGATTTGCATAAAGGAAAACATTGCTTTTTCTCCCCCTTCTATAGCCTTTGGAGGTGAGAAGTGGAAAACAAATGTTTTATTAACATCATTTCTTTGTCCTGGGTAAGTGAATCTTTCAATAATTACTTTCTTGTTACAGTCGTAATTTAGTACTTAGCAGTTCCACCTTCTTTAGACAAATCTTAGAACACATAGGCTTAAAGAGATTATGTTCTAGAGTGTTTCAATGTTGTTTAAAAAATTTTTTTAATGGGGAGGAGCCTAAGTAACAGAAAAAAATGGATAAATTGTTAATTTACAATGAAGTACTTTTCATCATTTAATATCAATAAACTAGAGCTACATTTTAACACATGGATAAATCTCAAAAGTATATTTTGATGTGTCAGCAGACCAGTTTGCTCTAGTGGAGCTAGATTATATGAAAAAAAACCCACAGTTTTATTATTATTTATATCAGTGTTTACAGAGCAAGTGGATTTTTCATTCAACAGTTTCTACACTTTTTTTCCTGGCATTGATTACAATCCCCACATTGTAACAACACTTCCCATTTCTTCTTTTTTTTCTTTCTTTTTTCTTTTACTTTTTTTAATTAATTTAAATGAATGTTTACAGAGACTTATGGTTTCCAGTCATTCATTGTTGCACTCTTCTCCCTGCCCACACCTCCCCCCAATTCACTTCTCCTTGAAAAGAAAAGCTATGCAATCCCTCCCCCCAAGTCCGCTCCACTATTCAACCTTCACTGTAGAATTCTGTAGTGACAAGAATACCCATTCATATATCGTATTTAAACAGTTCTCTTCCTCTCTGTTTCAATGCAATGTACATCCTTCCTCCCCTCCTTTTGTGTCTTCCGTCTACCCCGATGTCAGTCCCATTTTACAACAGTGGCCCTATGCAGTATTTGTCCATTTGTGACTGAGGTGTTTCACTCAGCATAATGTCCTCCAGGGTCATCCATTTTGAATAATACTGCATGAGTTCCTTGTTTTTCAATGCTGCATAGTATTCCATTGTGTGGCTATACCAGAGCTTCTCTGTCCATTCATTTGTTCATGGACAAAGCCGCAATAAACTTGGGTGTGCTTGAGTGGCAGTTATGGTTGCTTTAGGGTAAATTCCCAGTAGTGGAATTGCTGGGTCAAATGGTATTTCTATTTCCAACTTTTTGAGAAAGAGTCTTCCATAGTGGTTGCACCATTTTACACTCCCACCAACAGTGAATAAGTGTTCCAGTTTCTCCACAACCTCACCAGCATTTGATGTTTGCTATTCTGTTAAATTTTGCTATTCTTACTAGGGTGAGATGATATCTCATAGTTGTCCCATTTCTTTTTTGTTTCCCATTCTGTTGGTTTGTCTTAACCCTTTCTATCTTGGCTTTATCGCTAAACAAATGTTGTCCTTTTAATCCACTGTGTTTGAGTGTGCTTTCCCCATTGTTACTGATCATATTATAGGACTTCCTATTGTTAGACAGGAGGTTAAGTCACTGGAGCAATTGAGTCACAGAATTCTCTTCTTCCTTTGAAAGATTTTTCGCATTCTTTATTTTGGTCACTTTTTGCACTTTCTTGAAATTTATTTGTTGCCTCTGAGATATTGTAGTGGTGGTATTTTGTATTTTGTTTTGATATAGCTGACTGGGCCACTTGCTAACTTGGTAAGTCTTGGTATTGCACCTTCTGCTAGCATGGTGGATCTGATAGAAGGTGGAGAGATGTATGTGCAGTTCTGTTCACTGTTTACATAGAGGAGCTGAGGGCAAACTGGGCCAGCCTTGGTTGCGGTTTTTCATCGATCAGTGGGGCAGGAGCTGGCCTTTACTCTTGCCGATGGGTGAAGCAGCTGGAGGTGTATATGTGGTTTGAGGCTATTGCTGTCACTTGCTAGGTCAGACAGAGAAAACGAAAAACAAAAAAACCCTAGAAACAAAAATAATATTGGACGGTAAAAGAAAATAGTAAAACAGAGGACCAGAGATGGAAAATCAGAATAGACAGGCAATAAAGTAAAAAAAGGAGGAGGGAAGGAGAGGAGTGAAAGAAAGACTGGCAACGGGAAAAGCTGGAGGTTGAAGAAGTGGAAAAAACAGTAAGACAGACCTACAAAATCTGAAAAAAGTTTGGAAATAGAAAATAAGAGAGAAAAGGAACTTTGAAGTTCATGGTTGGTGCTCTTGCTAATGCTTTGGTGGGTGGAGGTAAGGTGCTGGGTGTAGTAAGTTTGTCTCCAGTCCAACAGAAGTTTGAGGTTAAGGTGTCCAGTCAGGTCAGAGTTTCTATGTGTTTGAAAGATGGCTGACCCCTCAGAATCTGAATGGGGCAACAGATGGCACCTCTTCTGATCTAAGGGCCCTTCAGGGGTAGGGCACCTAGCCTGGAATAGAGTTTCTACTGGCCTCACAGTAACCTAGGGTATTCTGCCTGAGTTGGGATGCTGTCTTTGCTAGTCAAGGTATGGGTGCAGGCAGAATACCCAGGTAGAGAGGTCTAGCACAAAACAGTCTTTGCCAATCTGAGATGTCCAAGGATGATGCACACCATGGAGAGTACACTGTTGCAAATGTGACTGTGGCATATACAGGTAATCCCCAAGGATGCTAAGTGAGAGACCAGACCCCAGTTAGTGGCAGTGCCCTCACCAGTTCAACGCCTGATTGAAGGCCAGCCACAGCACTATCCACAGGCTTCTGGAGGGGAGCTTCTGAGTGTCAGGCTAGGTGCATGCTCTTGCAGCTAGGTAAAGAGTGGCTCACGCCTGGCCTAAGTCATAGCTGGGATGGGCAGAACACTGCCAGATACCTGGTGAGTGGTGGTGCTGGGGAAAGGTATTCCTCTATTCCCTAGGAGGGTATGGGGAATGAGGATGGGGATTACACCTGTCTTGTCAGCCAACTGCTGGTGTGAATGCTACTGCAGTTCAGAGTTTGCACACCAATCTGACTACCCTTCAGAATGGCTGTGTTTATAATACTGTCCCTTTGTCAGCCTTCTTATTCAATGTTTTCATTCAATTTCTCCCTTTAGTCAGAAGAACTACTTGTTCTTTTGAACTACTTCATCTTTTTCTTTTCGATCCAAGGTTCTAGAATTAGCCTCAGTATCTGTCGTGGTTTGTTTTTTGAAATTTTGGTTGATGAAGGTCTGGATACCCAGCTGCCAAGTCTGCCACTGTAGTCATAATTCATCTGCTAAGATTAGTAGCAAATCAGGTTGTAAGAAGTGTCAAGTCAAAGTTGTCCCAAATCCTTGATTTGCTGTATAACTCCATGATTTCTGACTTTAGCAGCCCCTCTTTGTTCAGTTCCCTAGCTCGTCTTTGTCCCTTGAGTTCATTGGTTCACTGGAAGGTCTCTTCTCCTGGAGACTCACACACATTAGAGGAGTGACTCAAGAAACTGTAGGTCTGCAGACCAATTTTGCAGAGACTGGTGGGTATTGTAGACTCTCAGTTGAAGGCAGGTAGGTCCAGGAGAGAACTAGCATTGAGGTCTCTGAGCTTATGTAAGCTTCTCGGAGGGTATGTCTTGTATCCCATCCAAATCAGCTCCTCTTAATACAATTTAATATTTCAGCGCGAAATAAACAGTTGGTTAATAATTGGCTAGGAAGGACATTTTCAGTGATAAGTGTTAGGCATCCAGAGCCATTGTACCCAGAAATCCTCATAATTTTTCTTATAGTGTGAGTGCAAAGTAACTAAAACAAAAACAAAAAAACAACCAAACCAGACTGGTGACTGGCAAAAACTGCTCATTTTTTTAACTCAAATTTGACCTTAAATTTAAAGGGCTCATATGCTCCCTAAATTTAAATTCCATTGCTTTGACTTTAACTATACCTGGAAAAAATATATAATTCTTACATAGATGCAAAAAATAAAATTTTGGTAATTGAAAAAGGGAGCTCTGGTGACCTAGTGGAAAGAAGCTGTACTGCAATCCTGAAGGCACACAGTTCAAGGCCGCCAGCTCCTCTGTACGAGAAGGATGGGCAATCTCCTCCTGTGTGATTCACTGCTTCTGAAAATCCACCATAGGGTCAGTTCCAACTCTACAGTACCAAACAACAGTAATTGAAAAGGATCATCTTTGCCTTTTCAAAGATGCCACTCATTTACCTTGTAGCTTTATAGAGAACAAATTTTAAATGGTATATTTCCTCCTCTTCCTCCAAGCTGGCTATTTAGTTTTTTATCTTAAATTAAAAATTATCTTTAGTGAAGAAGCACTTATTTCTAAACTCTATTATATTTTCCTTTTTTTTTTTTTTTTTCTAAAAATCACTTGAGAAATCAATAATTCTGCCCAATGACCCTTTCTTTCTGTTTTCTCTCTCCTTTCCCTTCCTGTATAAAAAGACTCATTTTACAGAGTATGGTGTTCAGAATGTGAAACAATAGCAGTTTGAAGGCAAAGTAGAAGCCTATTTGGTAGGGAGAAAAATAACGGGGAAACTATTTATACTGTTATAGTTTTGGTCAGAGATGAAAACCATGAGTATAATGGCAGTGAGGATGGAAAGACAGGCCAGGAATCATTTTCCCACAAAGCTGGTTTTCTTCTACTTCATTTGACACTCTCTTTCAAATTGTAATATTAATTATATATTGTTACTCTGTGATTTTGCTTCTAACTGTGGTTTTACTCAAAAGTTTATTGTATCTTTCAGGATTGTATTTGCTGACTTCTTTATAATGAATCTAATTCTCTGGGGAGAAGGATCTTCAGCAGCTATTCCTTTTGGAACATTGGTTGCCATATTGGCTCTTTGGTTCTGCATATCTGTGCCTCTAACATTTATTGGTGCATACTTTGGTTTTAAGAAGAATGTAAGTTTGTGTGTATTAACATACTCAAACACATTTCATCTTATATCACAAAAGTCTCTAAAAGATAAATTACCAGGTGGTGTCTGAATTTCATAGATAATTGATGCATGTTTGATTGCAATCATTCTTAAAATAGTATTATTTGGAGTGTTGTACAAAGGCTACAAATACAAACATAGATTTCAATATTTTAGTAAGTAGAAACCAATGTAAGCTAATAAGGAAGAGGTGCTCATACAAACAAATAACACTTTGAAGTTTTGAACTTAACATAAATTTATCTTCTTGTTGTTATGTGCCATTGAACTTTCTGAGAAAAGCCATCCTTGATACCTGTACCTGACAGTTGTACTTAGAGACTTTTAAGTTGAAGAGATACTAGCTGCATCATAAGAGACTGGCAGCAGCATGAGGTGTTCAGAATCACAGAAATCCTGATGGCTTGAGATTTAAGCCATCATCACATCAAGGGCTGGTGAAGGAGAGAGGTGTTGAATGGTGGCGGCGTAGGGAAAGGAGTGGGTCAAGATATGCGGTAAGGGTGGGTAGCAACAGTGAATCTATCGGTCATTTTTCTCATTGGGTAAATGTCTTTCATCTGCTCTTTTCTGTAAAATGCTTGTCTGTAAGATACTATTATAAAAAACCCAAAAACAAAAAAAAGAAACCAAACACAAATTAAGACAAACTAGGAAGGAGGATTGGCCAGCCACTTCTGAAATAGCAGTCCTTCGAAATCCCTATGTATAATAGAGCACATGTAGACCATCAGACATGACAATTGAGACTGAGATCTCAAATATGGAAACACAAAGAAGGAGGAACAGCTGTAAGCAGACACTAGTGACTGGAATGTGAAATGTGAGAAGCATGAATGTAGGAAAATTGGATGTTGTTAAGAAATGGAATGCATAAATATTGTCATATACTAGGTATTAGCGAATTGAGATGGCATGGGACATTTTAATGATCATATGATCTATGCTGGGGATGAAAAGGTAAGAAAAAATGGGGTTGGTTTCATAATTAAAAAAGTCATTTCTAGATCCATCCTGAAATATACAATGTGGTGAGCGACAGGATAATATCCATACGCATACAAGGAAGTCCAGTGAATACCACTATAATTCAAATATAAGCACCAACAACTGGAGCCAAAGAGGAGGAAATGGAAGATTTCTATAAACTTTTGCAGTCAGAAATTGATTGAACATGCAATCAAGATGCATTGATAATAATGGGAGACCGGAATGCAAAAAACTGGAAACAGGGAAGAAGGATCAGTAGCTGGAAAACATGGACCTGGTGACAGAAATAGGGCTGGAGATAGAATTATAGAATTCTGCACATTCAATGATTTGTTCATTGCAAACACCTTTTATAAGAAACACAAATGCAGGTTATCCACATGGATTTCACCAGATTGTATGCATAGGAATCAAATCTATTACATTTGTAGAAAGAATCGCTAGAAAAAACAAGGCTGGGTGCTGATTGTGGGACAGACCATCAACTACTCATTTGCAAGTCCTAGCTGAAGTTGAAGAAAAATCAAATCCACTAGAACCAAAATTTGACCTAAACTCTATCCCACTCAAATATCAAAACCATCTCAGGAATAGGTTTGAGGCCTTGAACACCACTGAGTGTAGAACAAATGAGCTGTGAAAGGATATCAAGACTGTTGTCTATGAAGAATGCAAAAGATCATTCCAAAGACTAAAGAGGAAGAAAAGACAAAGATGGATGTGTGATGAGACTCTGAATATTGTATTAGAGCACTGAGAAGCTAAAGCTAAAAGAAGAAATCAAAGACAATTTTTTCTTAGGAACAGTATTGTTTGTTCCAAAATGTAGGCATGTTTTAAGGAAGATTATGATCAATTTGTATTCACTTATACTTCCCCCTTCCATCTTCTACCTAAAAGGAAAATAAGAATATATTCCATCCCTCAATAGTATCTTTCTTCCTTCAACTCAACTTGACTATCCTTGACTCTTTCATTAAAATATGTACACAAAGTTAAAAGCAGTAAGATTATAGTAGTAGACTTTGTGAAGGGAACACAGAATGCTGTTGCTGAGGGGAGCTCTGGTGGCCTAGTGGCAAGGAGCTGCAACTACAATCCCAGAGGCTCACAGTTCGAATCCACCAGATGCTCTGCTGGGAAAGGAGGGACAATCTCCTCCTGTACCAATCAGATCTGATTTGACGGTACACTCACACACACACACACACACACACACACACACAAAGAATGCTGTGGCTGAAACTGTTATTGCTGCATAGTCTTGTATCTAGCACACCAGTCTATTGAAAATGTTTTTCAGTTCTTTCGCATTTTACTTAATATACTGATATATGATCTGAAATTGATGTAATCATAAATAGTAAACCGACAGTTTTGAAAAAAGTAAATTATGCAAATTTAATATTTAAAAAATTTTCTTAACTATTGTTTTCCAATAGAACTGCTGGAGAAAATAATGATTTGTTCCAGTAGGCAGACTGAATATTGTACTTGATGATAATCTAGTTCATTGCTTCTAAATATACATTTCATTTTCATGACATAAGTGGATTTTAATTGTCATTTTAGTCCACTTGAGAGGGGGGAGGAAATTTAAATAGAGAAATATAGATCTTTCCTGTCTTTGTTTGCTTTAGGCTATTGAACATCCGGTTCGAACCAATCAGATTCCGAGACAGATTCCTGAGCAATCATTCTACACAAAACCATTGCCTGGTATTATCATGGGAGGGATTCTACCATTTGGGTGCATATTTATACAACTTTTCTTCATTCTGAATAGTATTTGGTAAGCTAAAATCCTTTTCTGTGCTATTATATGAAATTTTTTTATGTGACTAACCATTTATATCTTGAAAATGAAAGCAATTCTCCAATAACCAAAGTTATTTTAACTTTGCCAAGTGGAAAAAAGGATAGTATAATAATAACTTTCTATTGAAAGTTTTATACTTAACTTTTAGACTTAATTCTCTTAACTTTCCCATGTTACAATGAGATTTTTGAAGTTAACTTACCTGTGTCACTAAGCAATCATGTGACAGAAGATTAACTTGAAATTTTCCGAATTAATGTTCTTAAATCACTAACCTATATTTCTTCAGGGAGGAGATGCTCTGAGCTTAAAATAAATGGGTTTGAATTGTAGTCAGTTTGACAACACCTAACAACAACATTAAAATGTGTGCGTGTGTGTGTGTCATATTTTGTGGACACTGTGATCACATTAATGTATTCTACCAAACGTGACAAAGTCTGTAGTAGCATAAAGTTCAAACTAAATTTGAGAGTTTAAGTGATTCCAACATATTTTTTCCTGATTGTTGTTAACAGTAATTTTTCAAGTTTCCAATAAACTGATTTATCATATATGACCTTATGTGTCTATAAAGTAGTGTTTTGTTTATTTGGCTTTATTAATTTTTCTTCTTTAAATCCTCTGTTATCTGAGTTGCTAGTAGACAGTTTATCTAAGCACATCAGAGTAAATCTGAGTTTCAGCTTCTACCTTAGAAGGAAGAGAAAATTTATTGACATTACCCTATCTCTTCTCCTCCTTCCAAGCCCACACCTAACGTATTGGAATTTGTCTTACTTGATTATTTGGGGGAGAAAGGAAGCGTTTTTAGCTCAGGAAAAATGAGGAGGGGAAAGTATATACTATGTCAAAAAGAAAATAATACTTATTATTTCAATCTAATTGTAGGTCTCATCAGATGTATTACATGTTTGGCTTTCTTTTTCTGGTGTTCATAATTTTGGTTATTACATGTTCTGAAGCAACTATTCTTCTTTGCTATTTCCACCTATGTGCAGAGGTATGTAACAGCATTAAGTTGATTACGATTAATGCAAATTGTTTTTCATAGTCAAAATTGGCCTGTATTCCTAGATCAGTTAAATTCCTTAGAGCTGAAATAAGAGAACACTTACTTCAGTATATTTATTTATTTATAGCTTATTATTTATTGTTAGTGACTTTAGTGAGCTCTGGTAGTCTAATGGTAAGAATTTGTGCTGCAATCCCAAAGGCCCAATTAAAAATTTTTCTAACTACCAGTTTTGTTTAGTTTCAGAACATTTTCCTTATTTCTAAATAAAACTTTGTATCATTTTGTAGTTAAGTCTCATTCTCCCCCTTCCCAGCTGCTGGCCATCACCTCTCTGCTTTCAGTGAGCTAGCTGTAGGTTCCTCTTTTGTGGATGACTTTTCATATAGTGGAGTATCTTTTTATGCCTGGTTTCCCTTACTTAGGGCATTGTTTCTGGTTCATCTGCATTGTAGCATGTATCAGTAATTTTTTTTTCTTTAATCAATTTTAGGGGGAGTTCTGGTGGCATAATCCGTAGTAGTGATTGTGCTGTCAACCCAAAGTTAGGTCTTTCAGGCTGTTTAAATCCACCAGCAGCTATGATTTGGCTCTGACTTGATGACAGTGAGATGAGTTTCATCTTAGTTTATGTAGACTAACATTCCATCATGTGTATGTATGTAACAGTTTGTTTCTTTATTATTCATGGATAGACATTTGGGTTATTTCCATCCTTTTGGCTGTTATGAATAGTGCTTCTATGAACATTGCTGTTCAAGTATGTTTTTGAGTACCTATTTTTTTCAATTGTGATTTTTTAAAAAATTTACAGAAAAGTTGGATTTTCATTTATTCATCATTGCATAATTTCTTCCTTCCCCCCCGTCTACTCTAAACCGTTATTTGCTTCATCTGTTCCAATACAGTATTCATTATTTATTCATTCCCTTTTCTTAGTTTTCCCCTAATCCCCATGTTAGACCTGCTTTATAAAAGTCACTTATGCAGTATTTGTCCTTTTGTGACTGAGATATTTTACTCAGTACAATGTCCTTCATGGTCTCCAATGTTGTGCAACGTTTTATGAGTTCCTTGTTTTTTTAATGCTGTGTAGTATTCCATTGTGTAAATGTACGATAGTTTTTCTATCCATTTATTTGTTGATGGTTTCTATCCATTTATTTGTTGGGGTTGCTTCCATCTATTTGCTGTTGTGAATAATGGCAACAGTAAACATGGGTGTACATGTAGATCTGTTTGAGTTATAGCTCTTAGTTATATAACTTAGGGTATATTCATATTAATGGCATTGCTGGGTCTAATGCTGTTTCTATTTCCAACTTTTTGAGAAAGCACCAGAGCTAGGTATTTTGAACATTCCTTCATGTGTTTGTTTGCCTTCTGAATGTCATCTTTGGTAATATGTCTTTTTGTATCCTGTGCCCATGTTGTGACTGAGTTGTTTACCTTTTTTCTTGTTGAGGTGCTGGGTTATTAGTCATTACCAAATATTTTTTACCAGTCTCTGTTTAGCCCTGTTGGATAAGTTTTTTGATGTGCATAGGGATTTGGTTATTAGAAGGTCCCATTCATCTATTTTATTCTTTCCTGGTTGTAAGTTTTTCAAGATGCTGGAAGACCATTCATATTGTGGAATAGGGCTTCTAGAGTTCTTCCAAGCTTTTCTCTGATGAAGTTTATAGTCCTTGGTTTTAGTTCTAGGTCCTTGATCCACTTTGTGTATGGTATGAGGTGTGGGTCTTGCTTGAGTTTTCTACAGATAGTTTTCCAGTTTTGCCAACACTATTTCTTAAACAGACTTTAATTTCCCCACTTAACTAGTTTTGTTTCCTTGTCAAAAATCAGTTGACCATAGGTGGATGGGATGATTTCTGGATTCTCAGTTCTATTCCATTGATCTGTGTGTCTGTCACTGTATCAGTACCACACTGTCTTGACCACCACGACTGTGTAGTATGATTTGAGATCAGGGAGTAAAATGCTTCCTACCTTGTTTCTCTTTTTCAGGAATTCTTTACTTACTTGAGGTCTCTTTCTATTCCAGATAAAATTAGAAATTGCTTTTTCCATCTCATTGAAGAATAAAATTGGTATTTGTATTGAGATTGCATTGAACTTGTAGAATGCTTTTGGTAGAATTGTCATTTTCACAATGTTAGTCTTCCTATATATTAGCATGATAGATTTTTCTATTTCTCCAGGTTCGTTTTTGTTTCTTGTAGTAATGTTTTTAAATTTTCTTTGAATAAGTCTTTTGTATTTCTAGTTAGATTTATTCCCAAGTATTTAATCTTTTGATTAGCTATTGTGAGGGCTATTGTTTTTCTTAGCTCCAGTTGTGTATTCTCTTTATTACTTTGTAGAGAAATGCAGTTGATATTTGTGTGTTGATCTTGTATCCTGCCAATTTGCTGAATTGGTCAATTATATCCAGTAGTTATCTCACTGAGTCTTTAGGGTTTTCTAATATACTATCATCTCAACTGCATAAAGAGATAGTTTTATGTTCTCTTTGCCAATTTGGATACCTCTTATTTCCTTATCTTATTGTTATCGCTCCAGGTTTAAAATAAGCTTGGAAGCAGGAGTGGCATCCACTTCCGAAATAGCTTGCCTCAGGAAACTCTTATGAGCTTGGAGAAACAATGAAAGTTATACCAGTTTTCAGGTCTTTCGTTCATAGAGTCGTCTCTGTGACTTAACAACAAGAAGCCCTTGAATACAGTATTGAATAGGAGAGATAATAATGGACATCCTTGCCTAGATCTGTTCTCAAAGGAAATGCCTTTAATCTCTCTCCTTTGAGAATGATGTTAGCTCTTGGTTATAACTATATATACTTTTTACTATATTGAGGAAATTCCCCTCTGTTCCTATTACGTTGTATGTTTTAATCAGGAACGGTTTTTATGGGTGTTTGCTGTTCTAGTTCAGCTTGTTGAAAATGTTGAGTTAAAGACTCAATTATTGTTTTTCTTTCCTTTTGATGAGTTTGCTTGTTGCTATGAACAGTTTTGGCTGTTTCCCAGGGATGTTTTCATTGTCATTTGTTTCAAAAAAACTTTTTTAGCCCATGTTTTTATTTCTTCTGTTACCTGCTCATGTTCAAGTTGGGTGTTGTTCAGCTTCCAAATGTGTGGTTTTTTCCTCCTTTATCCTCTTGTTACTAATGTCTAATTTTGTGGTATTGTGCTCTGAGAAGATGCTTTGTGTTATTTCTGTGGTTTTTAATTTGTTGAAACTTGCTTTGTGACCTAAAAGGTGATCTGGAGAATGTACCATGCCTATATATATATATATATCTATGAGATTGAGTTGATTTATTGTGTCATTTAATTCTTAGCATCTTGATTCTCTCTGGAAGTTTTGTCTTTTCTTGAGCATGGTGTGTTGAAGTCATCTACTACTATTGTGTTGTATACTTCTTTTTTTCAGTTCTGTTAACATTTGCTTTGTATATTTTGCAGCTCTATCAATAGATGGTATACCAATTGATATATTTCAGTTAACAGATGCTGCCCTGGACGTGCTCACCAAGTTGTGCCAAGAAATCTGGAGAACGACCACTTGGCC
>NW_006399753.1:36655557-36677588 GCF_000299155.1 Elephantulus edwardii
AAAAAAGACAGACTTCCCTGGGTATTTCCTGCTGGTCTTGGTTTTATAAAATCCCTTAGGTTCTGCTTTTCTGAGAATATCTTGATCTCTCCATTCTACTTTATGGACAGTTTTGCTGGGTACCATTTTCTTGATTGATAGTTGTATTCTTTGAGTGTTTGATATATGCCATACACTATCTTCTTGCTCACATAGTTTCTGCTGAGAAATCAGCTCTTAATCTTATTTGCTCTCCCTTATAGGTTACTGTTAGTTTCTCCCTAGCTGCTCTCAAAATTCTCTCCTTATCTTTGATTCTGGCAAATTTGACTTTGATAAAGCTTAGTGTTTTTCTTTTGGGCTCTATTCCATATGGAGTTTGCTCAGCTTTTTGTATATATGTATTTTCTCTTGAGTACTGATTTCTAATTCTTTTGAGTATTTGTAACTAGGAATAGAATTACATCCAATTTTATGTTTATCTTTTTGAGAACTACCAAACTATTTTCCATAGGCACCAAACAATTATATATTCCAGACAGCAGTATCCAAAGGTTCCAGTTTCTCCACATCCTCACCAGAATTAGTTATTTTCTGTTATTTTTATTCAGGACTTGAGACGTTATTCTCTGTTTAGTCACGATCAAAGAAGTGAAACCAGAACATTATTTATTTTTAAAGTTTTTGTGAACCAAAAAGGAAAATTACAGGTCAAAATCCTCCTTCACATTTAAATCTCAGTGGCATATACAAATTTCATAGCAACTGCCTCTTTTGACCATTTAATGTATTGTTCTACAGGCTTACTGATAGTCCGGTCTTATAAATCATACTCCTAGAAAGGCTCACTATACTTCTTTGAAATATCTCATTGCAGACTTTGACCTTTAATTTTCCCCACTCTGAAAACAATTATTCCTTTCTGAATCAGCTTGTTTTTAAAAATTTTTGTCTAGTCTGGTTTTACATCATCAGTTAAGACTGTGTTGGTTCAAATCCTGTTCAATTTAACAACACCTAACAACAGTGGATGTGAAATGGAAACTTGTGATGGTTTTTATTCACTTTTCTTAAACAAATAATGTCTCAGGAGAAAGATGTAGCAGTCTGCTTTTGGAAACCTTAAAAGGTAGTTCTGCTTTACCTTCTAGGCTTGCTATGAGTCAACATCAATTCAGTGGCAATAAGTTTAGTTTTTATTTGTTTGTATTTGTTTTAATGATAACTAATGATACTGAACATCTTTTTATGTGCATGTGATGTGATTTCATTCTTTTGTATTTCATTCTTTTGTTTGTATATGATAATCCATTTGTCCCAGCACCATTGGCTGAAGAGACTTCCTTCCCCATCAAGTAGACATGGCACCCTTATTTTGTTGTTATTGTTAGGTGCCACTGAGTCGAGTACCACCAGTCCTGTCTTGTGCCAACCTCATACTAGCTGACACACAAGAGTCACCTTCTCAATCCACCTGGTTGAGGGTCTTCCTCTTCTTTGCCGACCCTCCACCCTTCCCAACATGTCCCTTTCCAAAAAATAGCACCTCCTAGCAGTATATCCAAAGTATGTAAGGCAAAGCCTCATCATTCTTGGCTCCAAAGAGCACTCCAGTTGCACCCTCTCCAAGACATATCTATTTGTTTACTTGGCTGTCCGTGGAATGTTCAGTGCTCTTCTCCAACATCACACCTTAAAGGCATCAATTATATTTCTGTAATCCTTATTCATTGTCCAGGTCTCAATTACATAACTAGTAATCAGAAACACCATGGCCTGAATCAGATGCACCTTAGTCCTCAAACTGACATCACTACTCCTCAATAATTTGGAAAGTTTCCTAACTGCAGATTTTCCCATTGCAGTGTGTCTCCTAATTTCCTGACTATTCATACCAAGGGTGTTGTTAATTGTGGATCCAAGCAAGATGAAGCTGTTGACAGTTTCAATCTCCTCTCCAACCATCATGACACTTCTTTTTGGTCCAGTTGATCTTATTGGTCTTTATTTTCTTGAAATTGAGACACAATCTATACTGAAGGTTGCATTCCTTGATCATCTGCAACAAGTGCTTCAAATCCTCCTCACTTTCAGCTAACAAGGTTGTATCATCTGCATAATGCATGTTATTGATGACTTTTCCTCCAATCTTGATGCCACACTCCTCTTCCTAGAGTCCAGCTTCTCAGATAATTTGCTCAACATGTAGACTGAACAGTTATGGAGATAGAATACATCTCTGACGCACTCCCTTCCAAATTCCAAACCATGCAGTGTTCCCCTGCTCTGTTCACCCAGCTGCCTCCTGGTCCGGGTATAGGTTCCTCATGAGCATAATCAAGTGCTCTGGCATTCCCATTCTTCTCAATGTCAGCTACAACTTGTTATGACCCACACAGTCAAATACCTTTGCATAGTCAATAAAGCACAAATAGACATTTTTCTGGTATTCTTTACTTTCAGCCAGGATCCATCTGACATCAGTAATGATATCCCTGGTGCCACATGTTCTTCTGGCAGTTCTCTTATCTATCTCTATCCTTCCAGCCATTTTTGAACGATCTTCAGCATTTTGCTAGCATGTGATATCAATGATATTGTTCAAGAATTTCCACATTCAGTTTGAGCTTTATAAAAAAAATCTGTTTTCTACATATTTATGGGTTTATTTCTATTTTACCAGTTTTGTTCCATTGGTCTTGATGTCTCTTTTATGCCACTATGACACAATTTTTATTAGAATGTCTTGGTAATAACTTTGTTTCCTTTTTCAATATTGTTTTCATTATTTGAGACTTCTTACAATTCCAAATTAAGTCTAGAATCTGCTTTTCATCAGAAGGTAGGAACATTGGAATCTTGTAAAGAGGGCACTAAATATGTAGATCTCTTTGAACAGTGTTGGTATCTTAAGTATATTGTTTTTCAGTCTGTCAACACAGAATCTCTCTCCATCTATTAGGTATTTAATTGCTTTCAGTAGTATTTTATAGTCTTTAATAAGTAAAACTTTAACTTCCTGGTAAATTTATTCCTAGATATTTTATTGTTTTGAATACTATCATAAGTGAAATTATTTTAA
This sequence comes from Elephantulus edwardii, assembly GCF_000299155.1. Taxonomy (NCBI): domain Eukaryota; kingdom Metazoa; phylum Chordata; class Mammalia; order Macroscelidea; family Macroscelididae; genus Elephantulus; species Elephantulus edwardii. The sequence goes on from NW_006399753.1 coordinate 36,658,619, forward strand.
TTTGTTTTCAATTCTGATATATAAAAATAATTATTTTCAAAAATTAGTCTTATATTCCATAGTTGGCTTTTTTTTCCGTAAGTTTATTTTTTTAATGCAGATTCCGCCCTCTCTGCCACTTTCCTTCATTCCCATTGTCTCTTTCATACAATCATTCCCATACATTGTGTTTTATAAAATTAATCACCATTGGACTATGCCCACCATTACTCTCTCTTTTCACACAAGGCCTAAAGCACATATTCTGTAGTTTTGCTGAATTAATATATTCTGAGTTTAAATTGATTTGATAACACCTAACAACAAACACGCTATGAGTTTTTTGTGGGTTCTCTGGAATTTTGTAAACTTTTACCATGTTTTTAAAATTGTGTATTATAAAAAGTTGGCAAGATGGTCAAGTTTTTTCTTTTAAAGGCTCTATTAAGCTATAAATTATTTTATGTAAAAGTAAGAAGAGCTATTTTAATAACCTGCATTGTTTAAATTATATTAGTATTGAGAATGGATTTTAAACAGATCTTAACAAAATAATCCTCCTAATACAGAATTTACTGGACATTAAGAGAAGTAACTGTAGCTATATGAGTAATAATTAAGCTATTTGGACATTGCTTTCTTTGGGAAGTGTGCATTTTTAAATATAGTCTTATACTGCATTATTCATAACCTTTAATATTTTCCCACAGTGATAGGGGTACTTTTTAGCACATGTAATAAGGAAGGAAAAAGGCATAGTTCCCCTGGAACTTAGAGCAAAAAATTAAGTTTTTACATCTTTTAAAAGGGCTTATTTTACTTAGTTCTGTTTGCTTTATAACTATTTTGAATAGTAATTTTTTATCATTTTTCTTTTCTGCCTAGGATTATCATTGGCAGTGGCGTTCATTCCTTACCAGTGGCTTTACTGCTGTTTATTTCTTAATATATGCAGTACACTACTTCTTTTCAAAACTACAAATCACAGGAACAGCAAGTACAATTTTGTACTTTGGTTATACCATGATAATGGTTTTGATCTTCTTTCTTTTTACAGGTAAGAATTAAAATTATTATTAATGAATTGTTAGACAAATACTTTGTAATGTTTTCATTATATAAAACCTGTTAAAAGTTCTATTACTCAGGGAGCTCTGGTAGCCTCGTGGCAAGAAGCTGCACTGTAATCCCATTGGTAGGCGGTTCGAATCCACCAGATGCTTTGCTGGAGAAGGAGGGGCAGTCTCCTCCTGTACCAGTCAGATCCGATTTGACGGCACACACACAAAAAATAATAAAATTTAAAAAAAAAATTTTTTTAAAGTTCTATTACTCACTCCTCTTTCTTTTTGTGTGTGGAGCTTCTGGTGGATTCGAACTACACACCTTTGGCATTGCAACACAGCCTTTTGCCACTAGGCCACCAGAGCTCCATACTCACTCCTATATTTACTTCTCAACACAAAGCATAATTGTCTACTCACCTGTGAGTCAGATATCTATAAACTAAGAGTGATGAAACAGACCCTAAAAAAGGCTAAAATTGCTTTTCTTGTTGTGCTTAAAGCAAAGGGAATCCTGGACCAGTAATCTCAAGATTTCCCTCTCTTTATTAACTTAATGATTATTTTTGTTGTTGTTGTTGTTGTTGTTATGTGCCTTCTAGTCGCCTGCGACCCATTGCAACCCTATGCACAGCAACAATAGTCACAACAAATTGTGGCTAACCTTAAGGAAAATGGGAATCTCAGAACACTTGATTGTGCTTATGCAAAACCTAGACTTGGAACAGGAAGCAGTCCACAGAACAGAGCAGGGAAACACTGCATGGTTCAGTATGAGGAAAGGACTGCATCAGGGTTGCATCTTGTCTCCGTACCTTTTCAATCTATATGCAGATCATTTGGGAAGCAGAGCTTTATGAGGAGGAATGTGGCATCAGCATTGGAGGAAGACTCATCAACAATCTACGTTATGCAGATAACACAAATTGAGGATATAGTCCCTTTTTCCTACCTGTTTCAGAAATAGGGTGATAAATTATCGCTTTCTGATTTAGAATAAAGATTAAAGAAGTGAAGAAGAGATTAAAAATAAGAAGAATAGGGCACTCTTTACTCCAGAAGTTTTAACTTTATCTTCACTTTAAAATCCAGGTACCTAGTGAGATATAGGGAGCTCTGGTGGCCTAGTGACAAAAAGCTGTGGTGTAATCCCAAAGGCATGCAGTTTGAATCCACCAGCTGCTCCATAGGAGGAAGATGGGCAGTCTCTTCTGAATGGTACTGAATGGTACACAACTACAATGTACTATAGCATATTGTGTTATTATTTATTTTGTTTATATGCATAATCTTCTCCACCCAACTATCTAAAAGCTTTCTGTATCTCAGAGCTTACGGGTACTTGGTAATCAGCTACAGAGTAGGTGCATTAATGAATGTAAGAAAACCGGGCTTTCCCACCACTCCCCTCTAGTTATAGAAAGGTAATGCTACGTTAAATGTTCATCTAAAATTTTGCCTGAGATTGCTTGCATGCAGTGTGAGGCAATATAGAAACAAAAATAGAAGACCAATTATTTTTGTTGTTTATTAGAATTATGTTTGTTTTTAATTAGAATGGTTCTACTTTACACATCTGTTAACATTTAAGAGCACCAGGTAGACTTTTGATGCATGCCTGTTGCTCTGTCAGTGCGTGGCAGGCACTTAGATCTGTTCTGATTCCAGGTCAGTGATGAGACAGTCAGGAAGGACTGTATATCTTGTGCTAAATGATAGTTATTGGAATCCACAGCCATAAATCTTAATAAATGGTCTGTGAAATAGCAGTTACCTGTGAAATAAGGAATTGCTGTCTTGGTGCATGTGTATTTTTGCTCTTAAAAATGCACATATGGAATAATTTATTCCATTTCTCCACATTAAAAAATAGTGATCTATTGTTTTCCCAGGTATGTGTTAAAAGAAAGTGGTAGTTCAGACTTGACCTAAATTTTATTGTACCTGTTACAGTATCCTTTTCACTCATTCAACATAAAATAAAGTATGTAATCCAAATTCTACAGCCACATCAATTGGAATCAGAGTAACCTGATAAATTTTAAACTATATTTCACTTTGTGAAAAAGGTTCTGTAAGGAAGTGGTGAAATTTATAAATATACTGCATTTTTCTAAAGTAGGATACCTCTGTATTTGCTTCAGGACTCCAGAAAGACACATTTTATTTAAGTAACCTTGAGTTTTAAAAACAAATTATTCTGTCACATAAAGAAAGGTATTGTTTTTAGAGTATATATTCTCTCTTTAGCCCATATTAAAGTTAAAATAAAGCAGTTACCACTCTTAAGGCTACCAGCATGATGGTAAAGTGATTTTTCTCATCTTAAAATATCTTTTCCCATTACCTTAAACTTCATACTAAGCACAAAATTATTTAAATGTATTTATCTCCTCATTATTTTTTTTTAAATTATTAAATTTTATTAGTATTAATGAACATTTACAGGCATTTTGGGTTTTCATTGCTGTACCATTCTCTCTACCCTCTTCCCCAGTTTGTTCTTCTTCCCCCACCATCCAAATGTCTGTTTTAATTGTCCAATTGCCACAGTGCTTGTCAAAGCCAGTTCTGTTTAATCTCCTTTGTCAGTGTGTCCTTTGCCATTCCCTATCACTCCTCCCTGAGAGAGACTTCACCCTGATTCATAAGGGAAAGGGGATGGCGTATTCTCTTAGCTACTTCCTGCTGAAAAGGGATGCTGTGGTTTTCAGGGTGAAGATCTTCTCTCACTACTCTAAAGGGCCCCTTTGGCAGTAGGAAACACATAGACTATTATAGAGATTGATTTTGGAATTTAGATGCACTGTTATTAATTGTGCTTAGCCATACATGTTCATATCCTTGAAGATGTATCATGGGGGTGTTCATTATTATATATCTCAATTCATAATAAACCTTTCCAATAGTGTGTGTGTGGTGTGCGTGTACACACACACTCACATGCTCTAAAACACAGAATGATTGCCTTGAAAATTGTGGACACTAAGAGCATGTATGAGAAATGATGAATGAATATAAAGTTTATAACTTGCCATAGTCATGCACCACATCTAATCTCTTGATTTAGAAAATCTCCTTTCATATTTTTTCCTGTATATTTAAAACAATTGTGAAACCATTGGAACTTTAAAAATTACACAAGATATACAGTATTACCTTATGTTATCTGCATCCTCACTTAGTATTTCCCAGGAGATAACATGCTTTGTACTTGTTGTCTGGAGAGGCTTGTCCTTCATAGAAAAGGACATTGTTCTGGGAAAGGTGGAGGGTCAGAGAAAGAGCAGAAGACCAACAACAAGAAGATAGATTGACAAAATGGCTGTAGCAGTGGGCATGTTAGAGATCTTGATGATGGTGCAGCATGGTAAACCTGAGCATGGTATACTATAAACATACTACAATTCAAGTGCTAAAGTCGAAGTCAGTGAAAACAGAACTTGAGTTCTGGCCAAATTAATTTACCAGCCATTTGATCATGAGACAGCCACATTTTAAAAAAGTGAGTCTAACATTGACGTTCTTTGGAATTTAGACTGGGGAAGTAACTTGAAAATCAAGGCATCCATCTTTTCATTAATTATTTACTCCAGGTAGTTATGTTGGGATCACAATTTCCTTTAGACCTCTGGTAGCTTAGTGGTAAGGAATTGCACTACCAGCCTAAAAGCACATGGTTCAAATCCACCAACTGCTATGTAGAAGATGGACAGTCTCCTCCTATACTGTTCACAGCCTCTGAAAACCCTCAGAGGATCAGCTGTGAGTTGGTTCTAACTAGACAGTACATAACAATGTAAAGGAGTAGATAAAAAAAAATCTACATTTAACGAGATAAGGAAATGGACTTAGAAATGACAGAGCTGAATCTATAATAGCACTGTTGCTCCTCTCGAGTACTATGGAGCCACTTTTTATTTAGCGAAAGAGCATCTTTGTTGTTTCCCTAATTAATAATTCTTAACTTTTTATAAAATAATGCTTAGTTTTTAATTTATATTTAGGTTTTGTTTTATTGTAATTCTTTGGAAACAAAAATCGTCCTATAATTTTACCTAAAAAAATACTCATTTTTAATTATTTTTGCTTTTTCTTTCATAGGAACAATTGGCTTCTTTGCATGCTTTTGGTTTGTTACCAAAATATACAGTGTGGTGAAAGTAGACTGAAGAAGCCCAGTGTGTCCAGTTAAAACCGAAATAAATTAAATTCTTCATCAACAAAGACCTGTTTTTGTGACTACCTTGAGTTATCAGACTTATTGGCCTAGAATTTCATCAGAAGCAGCATAATTCTAAATACACCTCTACCCACATACCTGTTCCCACAAAATGCATTTTCAGCACTAAAACATTTGTATTGTGATTTGATTAAGTACATTTTCAGTTGTTCTCATTGAAGAGCAAATTTAAATATTATGTGCATTTGTAAATACGATAGCTAAGACATTTTCAGTATGTCTCTTGGCAGAATATGGGAGGCCATATTAAATAATACTGATGAAATACAGGACAGTCGATTGTACATAGAATTTTCTAGGCTCGGTAGGTGGAAAGAATTATTTTTCTTTAAAGGAAATAACTTTTTATCATGGTAATTTTGAAGGATGATTCCTATGATGTGTTTATTGGGGAATGTGGCTTTAAAAAAATCTTGTAATGGTTGTAACTGTTCATACCTTTTACTTTTCTGTGTTGACTTCATTATTCCCATGGTATTGGCCTTTCAAACTATGTGCCTCTGAGTCTTTCAATTTATAAATTTGTTATCTTAATAAATATTGTAAAAATGTCTTCTTTGCATCATTACTTGTTATATATTCAAGAAGATTCTGTAAATACGAATCTATTTACTTAAGGGTGTTTTAAAATGATTTATACTACTTATCAGATTTTATTAAATCTTGGTAGTGATTCCCCCCCCCATTTCATCTAAATGATATTTCCGTTTTCTGGGCTTCATGACAGTCCTAAAATTTTCATTGTTAGACAATAATGGAAATTTTAGTCATTCACTAATCTCAAATTATACTGTAAATTCAGTATGTGGTGGGGACCTAACTACATTGTCATTAAGGATTTATATTTTTTACTTGTTTTTTCAGAATATAATACTTTTTTTTTTAATTTTCAAACAATCAGTTTTTATGGCCTGTATATTTATGTTAACTAATCTTTTTTCTTTTATGATTATATTGTCTATTTTCTAGAGTTAAAAAAATAAGTATTTCTGTTTCACATTCATCTGCCTAATTGAAATTAATTATGCAAAATACAGAAATTTTAGATGATTGCAGAGATCTTATTCTGCTTATATCTATGAAAATACACCTTTGTGTTTTAAGAACTGAATGCTTGGCTACTTATGAAAGCAAATCAGATACTGTCATTAAACTTAACTAAATTACTAACTGTTGCCTGCATGATGTTGCTCGGTTCTTAGTAGTTAATTTTATGTAACTTTTTAAAACAAAAAATCTGAAACTGACCAACATATTTTAATACTTAAAACTATAAAATTTCTTTGTTTTAGGAGTTCCTAGCTATTGTTAACTAGGAAATGCAACCAGGGTGCTCCTTGGAGGCAAGGCTGGTAAAAACCTCATCTCACAGACTTGGAGCTTGTTAAGAGGAGCCATTCCTTAGAAAAAGACATCATGCTGGGGAAGGATGGGTGGAGGGCTAGTGAAAGAGGTAGACCCTCAACAAGATGGCTTGACACAGTGATCGAAACAGTGGGCTCAAGTGTATCAGAAACTGAGGATGGCACAGAATAGGGCAAGTTTCAGATCTTTTGTTCTTAGGATTGCTTTGAGTTGTTAATGCTATAGAAACTAAATAACAAGTTATTTTTTTCACGTAGATGATTTAATATAGAAAAATTATTTTCTAATTTCTTTCAGTATATGTAGATTTTGCTTAGCATATTTATTCTTTTATATGTAATTCAGTTGAGGTAGTAAACAAAAGATTTTACAAAATCTCATTGAGACACCAGGGTTCTTTGATGGCTTAATCTGTTAGGAATTACATTGCTAAGCAGCTCAGAGGGGGAGAAAAAATGCACAATCTCGTTCCTTCTGTTTACAGCCTACTATAAAATCAACTGTGGATGTCTGCTGTGGTTCGGTTCCAGGTCAGTGGCATTGAGTTAGTTAATTGAGACACCTACCTTGTTGGTCATGTTAAGTTTTTTCAATTTTATTTTGCCTTCAGTGAACAATTAGTCTAGTGATTAAAACAGTCAACTTTATTGATTTGCTAGAATTTTTAGATATTTTTCCTTTTTAATTTTGAGATACTATTCCTCACATAAATAATGAAGAAGTGGCCTAGTGGAGAGGAGCTGTGCTGCCAACCAAAAGGCACCTGGTTTAGATCCACCAGAAGCTCCACAGGAGTAAATGGGGCCGTCAACCTCTTGTGTGAGTCACTGCCTCTGAAAACCCACTGAAGTGTCAACTAAGAGTCCATTCTGACTCAACACATAACAAAAAATTGATAAAGTAGAAATGTTAAAGGAAAAGACGATTAAAAAAGACAAGAAAGGAGACAAGTGTAGTGAGAAGGGAAAGGAAACCCTGTGGGGCAGTACTGCTTCGTCTTATATGTTGCTGTGAGTTATCTTATGGCATCAGGTTTTTTGTGACTTTGATCATGACTGTCTTCAGGAGATAGCTTCCATAATTTATGTAAGATGTTTTCTGGGAAAAAAAACCCAAAAACAAAACACCACCCTGGATAAGTCATGTGGAGGTGTTTGATTAGAACCTATATACATTTTTCATAGTTTGGATATACTCCAAGAAAAATAGTTAAGTTGGAATAGTTAAGTGTGAAAGACCAGGAACCTCAGGGAGAAGTCTTTTCTGTAATCTCTAATAGCTGAAAGTATCTGTTGAGAAAGAATGTAGTCAGGGCCTTGGAACTAGATGACCAAGATAGTTTCCTGCTTGAAAAACATTACGGAAGTTCATTCTTGTTTGATCACCTAGTGTATACCTAAGTAATTTCTAGGGTCTCTGCATTTTTTAGAACGAGTCTTAAGCACCATATAAAATGGTGTTTGTCTTCAACCTGTCCTCCGCTTGAAAGATCAGGAAGGTAACTAACCCAAAGATTCATGGATGCTGCAGTGCTCCCACATCTCCTTGCTCCCATTGTCCTTTAACTCCAATGCAATTAAAACTTCATCTTCCAATATATTCAAGAGTGGTTCCTCCTTTTATATCCCAATCCTTTTTCTCTCCATCTTCCCTCCTCTGGTATACCCAGGAGCCGTGGTGGCGTCATGGTAAGGAGTTGTGCTGCCAACCCAGAGGTGGGAGGTTTGAACCTACCAGCTGCTCTGAGGGGCAAAGATGGACAGTTGCCTGTATAATTTACAGCCTCTGAAAACCCGTGAATCACTCAACTGTTGTCAAGTGAGAAATGCCTCCTAGCTGACCCCCTAGGTGATCCTCAAAGGTAAATGCACAAGAGGAGACTGGCTGGCCTCTTGGAGCAGTTGGTGGATTCAAACAGTGTGCCTTTGGGTTAGCAGCACAGCTGCTTACTTACCACTGTGCCATCAGAGCTCCCTACTTTGTTCCCTCTTCGCTTGCTGAAGTTTTGTTCATCTTACTTCCAAACCCACTGACACCAAATCAGTCTCTCAAAATTACTTTGGGCAGAGTGGAGATGAGGGATAGAAATTCCCAAGCCACACTGTAAAACATACTGTTCCATCTTTCTCTCAGGGCGCAGATAACAAATTCAAATCACTAGTCTTTTAGCTTCCAGCTATGTTATTGTTAAATTTATTTTCTATTGGTTTGCTCACAAAATTCATACACATTATTTCACACTATTCTTCATTCATATTGTGTTTCATACAATCATTCCCATGCATTTGTTTTGTAAAATCAATCACCATTGGACCTTGCCCATCATTACCCTTGTCTTTTCACCCAGATCTTACCCATTTTCTTTTCTCCACTTACCTCCACCTACCAAACTGTGCAACCTTGTGGTTTTGCCCCTACCCATCCTCTCCCCTCTGCTCCCACCGCTTCCTGCCTTGCGTCTCCATACATGTTTTACTAGCTATCCTGTTTTTACAATAATGATCTTATGCAGTATTTGTCCTTATGAGTGCTGTATAGGATTCCACTGGGAGAACGTGACACACTTTCTCGGTCCTTTCTGTTGTTGGATATTTGGGCTGTTTTCCATGTTCTTATGATGGTTACTAATGCTGCTGTGAACATTGGTGTACATATTTCAGTTTGTGTCTCAGTTCTAATTTCCTTGGGGTATATTTCTAGTAGTGGTGTCAAACGGGGTTTCTATGTTCAACTTTTTGAGGAAATACCATACTGTCTTCCAGAGTGGCTGTACCATTTCACAATCCTGCAGTGTATGAGAGTTTCTATCTCTCCAGCATTTATTGCTTGCTGCCCTGCTAAACTTTGCCACTGCTAATGGGGTAAGATGGAATCTCATTGTGGTTTTGAATTGCATCTCTCTTATGGCTAAGTGATTCTGAGCATTTCTTCATGTGTCTGTTAGTCATGCTAATGTCTTCCTCTGTGAAATTCCCCCCTCATTTTGTAATTGGGTTATCTTCTGGAGGCCTAGGAGTAGACATAAACTTTTGTTATGAGACCCTTGTCTGAGATGTATTGCCAAATGTTTATTCTCAGTCAGTAGATGTTTTTTTAACCACTGTGGCATGAGACTGCTGCTAGTTTGGGGCTGGGGGGGGTTGGTTGTGCTGTGCCCCCTCCACCCTAGATCCTACATTGTTGTTACCCCATGGGGGCTGCAGATCTTCAGGTTGGTCTCCCTCTTCCTCACACAGTGAAATCAGAAGGAGCTGCTGGTGGAAGGCACACCACTATTCCCTTCCTCTAGAATATAACCCATCACCACCAAACCTCACTCCTGTGGGCTTTCCCTAATTAAGGAAACTAGACGATGACCTCACAAGAGGTTTAAAAAACAATTTTTTTTAATGTCAGAACACCTTAAAACATATAAGTATGGCCAATTTATGCAAATTTTGATTACCTCGTTTCTAGCATATTAGAATTTGTAACAATTCTGTCCCCAAAGAAGAAAAATCTCAAAGCTTTCCAAATGTATTTGTTTCAAAGTTTTGTATGACTTACTAACCTCATTTGCCGAAAGCCTTGTTTTAATTGGGATAAAAATACAAGATCCAAAAGTTAGATTTTTATTTTAAAATATATCAGCTTCATTTGTTTTAAACAAGTCTTTTTGTGATCCTGTAGCTAGTGGAAAACAAAAGTAAAGATTCTCTCTTCTTTACTAGAGTCCTACAGCACTAAAGCCAAAACTGAATGCCAGGGGGAATCCAGCTTTTCCTTTGTTCACTGTTAAGTCAGTGAGTCCTGGCGGAAGATACTGGTGGTTTTGTGTCTGGGGTGATGCTGCCCTGGCCTAGGCTCCCACACCCTAACAGGACAGCCTCGTGGATAACAAGGCAGCACGAGTGTCCACACTGACAAGGTTTCTCTGAGAGCAATTGTAGAGAATTATATCCCACGGAGAATAAAAGACCTTATCTGGGCTAGGTTCATATTCCCAGGTGAGGTAATTGGGGCTGCTCTTTCTTTCTTTCTTTTTTTTTTTTTTTAAGAGTACATTTCTGGTAGAACTACAGTTTCCCAGGAAGAAAACCAATGAACCTCAGCAATTCATTTGAAAACATTTTTTTTAAATCGGCAATAATTTTTTTTTCCTTCATAATGTAATTATTTACTAGGTATCTCTCTTCCCCCACTAAACTTACAAATAAGCTCTTTTGGGACCAGGTCCTATTTTACTCCTCTTGGTTGCCATGGAGCTGTGGACACAGGAGATAGTCACATGCTTTGTGAATTAATAATTGAATGCTTCAGAATTTTTTTCCCTTTTTGTATTACTTCAGAATTTACCTAGCCTGGTCTGATTTAAGGAGCCCTGGTGGTTTACAGGGTTAGACCCAACGCAAAGGCAGGCAGTTTGAATCCACTAGCTTCTCTGCGGGAGAAAGCTGGATAGTATTCTTTCTTGTGATTTACAGCCTCTGAGTAGAAGGTCCGTTGTGAGTCTGTATCAATTCCATGGCAACAAGAAAGAGGTCTCATTTACTCAGTATCCCAATATTCTGTTGACTAATCATTAAGCAATAATAACATATTAATATTACTAAAATTTCACTTTAAGCTTTGTGGTATATAAGATGTGTTTTATTAAGATGATTGCCTTTTAAGTTAAGAGACAGTTTGAGAAATCACATGGGAGGAGATTAAGTTATGAGATAAAATTCTGATATTTTTAGCATTCTCATTAATAATTCTTTTCTTTTTGTAAAGAAAAAATTTTTTTTTTTTCAAAATCAGCTTAGGCTACTTAAACTTTTTTTTTTACCATGTTAAAACAATGGAACTAAATTATTGTTCATTGCTTTCAAGTTGAAATCAACTCATAACTGACCCTCCAGTCACAGGGCCCTCTTTTCAGAGTGTGTAAACCACACAGAAGGAGATTGCCCATCTATTTTCTGAGGAGCAGCTAGTGCATTCAAATTATCTGTCTTAGGGTTGGCAGTGCAACTTCTTACCCAGTAGGCCACCAGAGCTCCCTGGCACTTTCAAAGATCATAATTAATTTCTCGAAAATAGTTAGAGTTTGCTTGATATTCATTGAAAAGGATAACTTTTAAAGATTGTTGACTTTTTTACAACAAGTCTTAACAATTTATAACAAATCTGATTGCCTAAATATAAGCTAAATATTTCTTCGTTAACTTTATTACCTAAGAGAATTTTAGGTGGTGGTTGTGTATGGTCAAACCAGGGCCAATTGATAGCTGACTTTCCAGCAGTTCCAGAGACAGTAAGTCATGTGGAATATTGTCCATTTTTATTCTGCAAAGCAGCTGCTGGATTCAAACCATGTGTCTTTGGAATGGAAGTGTAGTTACTTACCACTAGGCGACCAGAGTTCTCTAAAACAGGTCAAAATGAACAAGAGTCTCCTGGCTAATGTTGTGACGCAGCATTTTAACTGTTATGTACAGCAGTAAGCTATTTGACACCAGCTTTAACCACAGTGTAGATAGCTACTGCCCAATTTCATGCTTCATCAGTGCTGGCATTGAAGATACTTGTGACCCTCTTCTGCTAGTGCCTCCAAATCTACCACATGACACCACTGCTGGCAACAGCCGCACGTTCAGGTCCCTGCTGGCCCTCGAGCAGCTGATGGATTCTAATCACTTGTCTTTGGGAGTGCAGCACAGCTTCTTACCACTAGGCCACCAGTGCTCCCAGGGCATTATGGTACTTTCCATGTATTATTCATCCTCTGGTCTCAGACTGTCATTGCCGACTCACAGCTGACCCTCCAGCAGGTTTCAGAAGATTGTAAACATGGCAGCCTTTAGGACAACTCCCTAACCACTATGTCATCAGAGGCCCCCTTTCCATACAGTAGATATTCTAGAAATATTTAGGGATTGAACCAGGAATTTAGACAATAAAGTAATATTGTTTTTCAATTTTAAATTATTGGTAAATATAATGACTTAAAGGCATTGTTTCAATATTTTGTTTCATGTTCAGATTCGATAGTGTGCTATTTTGATTCTGCAAAATGATGTATTTTGCTGTATATCCAGCGATGTCTCTTGTGCACTTGTTCTATGTTCGCTGACAGTTGTTAAAACAAATCAGCACTGGCAGAACTTGGCCAGCTCCTCTCTACACTTAGTTTGAACTGTTACCCATGGAACCAGCCCAAACATAAAGCTACAAAGAGGCTAATTGAAATCAGAATGCTGGGTCATTTCTCATTCAAACAAAACAGATGGCCCTCCTTGCCACACTTCTGTCAAACTTGGGGGAGAAATGATTAAATGCATTTTTAACTCCCACACATGCTTACTCCTTAAAGGAATTACACACATGGCTGTTGAAATAAAGGGGGTGGGAGAGGAATCACTTTTTATTTTTTTAAAGGCAGAGCTTGTTTATTTTGAAGATTTCAGGGGGAAGCACTTTATGTGGGGATATTCAGTATCACAGTTAACAGAGTTTCTTGAATATTTATCTCAGATTTTATGTATTTCAGTTTTCCTTTGGAATACAGACTCCAAGCACACATTATAAATTCAGAATGTACAAAGGAATAGAGAGGAAAGTAAGTATCCTTTCATCCCTAACCACTGAATTCTCTCCCCTGGGAGACAGGACTGTTAGCACTTTCCTATATATCTTTCCAGAAAAGGAACCTTTATTCTATTTCTATTTTTAAATTATGTACTGAAAACCTCTTACTTAGGTATCTCTTCAACGTAAATTATTAAAAAGATTTGGCTTCAAAATTTGGCATGAGATTTTGCAAAAGTCATTTTGCAAGGATTTCCTTAGTCTGTGTTTCAGGTATTAATATAAATCACTGGCAGTGGTATTAAATGACACTTTTGATATTTAGTAAATTTGTAATGTGACATTTGGGAAAAATTAAAGGGTATATTCAGAAATTTGAAAAGGAAACTATTGTTTCTCAATGACCAGTAGTCTGTGCATGCTGACCAGAACCCTAATAAAATCATTGACAACAATAAAAAGAAAAAAGAAATTTGAGCCAAGCCAAAAATCTTTGGTATCACACTGCCTATGCTGAAGTGTCTTAAAGGCATTTTGGTCATTATTGCATGCACATTGGAAATGGTTGATAAAAAGGCTACATTCATTCTCATTGTTGTGCAGTTGGAATAGACTCATACCTGACCCTCCAGTGGGATTTCAGAGGCTATAAATGCATTGGAGGAGATTGTCCATCTTTCTCCCTACGCTAGTCAAAATTTACCCTAATCACATTTTATTTACCCTGATCAAAATAATAATTGCCAGCAAGCTGTGGTGGCCTAGTGGCAAGAAGCTGCCCTGCAATTCCAAAGGTACATGGTTCAAATCCACCAGATGCTCTGCTGAAGAGGGAGGGACAGTCTTCACCTGTACCAGTCAGATCAGACTGGATAGTACACACACACACAGAAAAAAATAAGAATTGCCAAACTCCATCTAACAAAAGAAACATCTAATTCCTCTTTTTTTATTCATTGTTGCACATTTTCTTCCTCCCCTTCCTTCTCCCTCCATCACTCCCTGAAATTCGCCCCTTTTATGCATATAATGCATAATCGTATGTGCCTTTCAAACAGTTGTTCCCCACATCTGTTCTAATGCAGTGTACATTATTCATTCTTTCCCCATTCCCTTCCCACTGCCCCATATCTGTCCTATTGTAACAGTGATGTTATGCAGTATTTGTTCTTTTGTGATTGTGATATTTCACTTTGCATAATGTCATCAAGACTCCCCGTATTGTGTAATGTTTTACTATTTCATTGTTTTTCAGTGCTGTGTAGCTTTCCATTATGTGTATGTACTATAGTTTTTCTGTCCATTTGGTTATTGATGGGCCCTTGGGTTGCCTCCATCTCTTTCTATTGCTTTTAAGAAACTTTTTTTTACCCTAATGGAAAAATGTTTTGATGCACACAGGGATTTAATCTTTAGAAGGTCCTATTCTAAAGTTAGGTCTCTTACTGTTTTCAAAGTAGTTTTGCAATTTTCCTTATAAAATTTTTTTTGCATCTCTAGGTAGTTTAATTCCCAAGCATCTGAATTTGTGGTTGGTTATGGTAAATAGTGTTGCTTTTTTAGTTTCCTTTTCCATATTTTCTTTTGTTACTATAGAGGAATCCCACTGATGTTTGTATATGGATATTATATCCTGAGACTCTAGTCAATTGGTCTACTGGTTGAGTCCTTGGGGTGTTCTGTGTACACTATCATATTGTCTGCATTATAGTGACAGTTTTACCACTTCTTTGACAATGTGGATATCTCTTGTTTGCGTCTCTTACACTTGCCCTCACAAGTACTTAAAATACAATATTTAATAGGTGTGGTGATAGTGGGCATCCTTATCTGGTACTTGTTTGCAAGGGGAATGCCTTTAATATTTCTTTCTTAAGAATTATGTTGGCTCTTGGGTTATACTTTTCAGTATGTTGAGGAAATTTCCTTCCATTCCTATTTTACTAAGTGTATTAGGAAGTGCTGTTTGGTTTTGTTGAAGGCCTTTTCTGCATTAAATGATAGTATCATGTGGTTCTTGCTCTTTACTTTGTTAATGTGATGAATTATGTTGATTGTTTTTCTTTTTTGTTTTGTTTTGTTTTTCTTATTTTGAACGATTTTTTGCATAAAAGTCTTCTAGCAATTTCCCCAGACGCACCGATACTTGCATTCCAGGATACTGTGTGGAGGTTTTGACACTTCCCAAAACCCTACTCCAAATGTGAAGTTGAAGCTTTCCTTGAGGAAGGAAGGAAGGCAGACCTTCTCTGTGCATATGTACCTGATCTAAACCATGATCTTCTCAATTACTTGCTACACATACAAGTTCAAATATTAATAAGGCTAACAGAAGAAGAGTTGATGTCTTTGAGTGTGGTGTTGGAGAAGAGTACTGAATATCCCAAGGACTGCTAAAGTGACAGACAGCTATGTCTTGGAGAAGATGCAACCAGGGTGTTCCATAGAATCAAAGGTGGTGGATCTTGGTCCTTGGAAAATGACATCATGCTTGGGAAGGTGGAAGGTCAGTGAAGGTGGGGAAGACTCTTAACAAGATGGATTGACACAATGACTATAATGGGGTTCACGCATGTCAGAGATTGTGAGGACAGCACAGAACAGAGCAGGGTTCTTGGGGTCATTGTAAGTGTAGTCTACTTGGCACCACTGAACAACAACAACTCTACTGGAAGATGAGGCTTATTTTCAAAGCTGTGGAAAATTGCTAAAACCTGATTTTATAAAATTTCTGACTTCATTTATGTCTAAACATCCAATCATTAGGTTGCTAGAGTTAAATATCTAAATGTTGGGTACGATAGAGTCGGACTGACTCATAGCTGACCCTCTGGTGGGTTTTCAGAAGCAGTTAATTGCATATATATTTGTGTGTGTGTTTGTGTGTGTATTCTGTTGTTATGTGCTATTTAAAGTCTCCTGCAACTCACAGTGACCCTATTGATAATAGCTCTCAATCCTGCCCTATCTTGAGCCAGTCTCACTATCTCCAACATGCCTACCCCCATTAACCGGGGTGCTGTGTCAATCATCTCATCTGATGTCTTCCTCTCCTGGGCTGTCACTCCATCCTTCCAAGCATGATGTCCTTCTCTAAGGACTAGTCCCTCCTAGCCACGTGCCCAAAATATGTGAGAGGGATCTCTGAAATTCTTACCTCCAAGGAACAACTTGGTTTCACCTTCTCCAGGGCAGACCTGTTTGTTTTCTTGGCAGTCCATGTTATGCTCAATACTCTTCTCCAGTACCACAACTCGAAGGCATCAATTCTTCTTCTGTCATTCTTAGCCACTTTCCAGCTCTTTTAGACATAACAAGTAATTGCAAAGACCATGGCCTGGATCAGACACACCTTAGTCTCCAGACTGATAGAAGTATAATTCTGTTATCAAGAATAAGAATAAAAAAACAAGAATATAACAAAGAATAAAAAAGAATTAGGTATTGAACTAACAATAATCTTGACACTAATACACAGTGATTTGGTATTTACAATATTTCCCAAGGGTACGTGGTTCTAATCTGTCAGCTAGTCCATGGGGAAAAAGATGAACTATCTCCACCCATGCTATTAAAACATGACTCTGAAAAACTGCCGCCAAAATGTCAGCTATGGGTCAGTTCCAGATCTACAATACATAACAACAACAACAGCTCCCAATTTTTGCCAGATTTTTCCATATCCTATAAAGAGTTGCATTCTTCTTTTCCCTCAAAATCATAATGTGACCTTTATGAGAAGAAAAGAGATTGTTAAAGGAGATCTTAGAGGTGGAGGATTGTTGGGAGTATGGAGAGTGTCATAACCCTAATCTTGCTTCCGAAAAATGGACTGGTATGATTTGAAAGAACCATGGACTAGTAGGAGTCAAGCCGAGGGGGATACCATCGAGACGAGAAGGGATAGTGGTGGAGACTGGTTTGCAGGTTGACCATCAATGCCTGGAGAGTGGGGTTAGTGAGGGGCCCAGATCTGCTGATGTGCTGGTGAGCAGAAACCAAAACCCAAACTCATTGATATGGTGTCAATTCTGACTTATAATGACTCTACAAGACAGAGTAGAACGACCCCATAGGGTTTCCAAGGCTGCCACTGTCTGCATTCTCCAGTGAAGCACTAGTGGGTTTGAACTGCCAACCTTTCAGTTAGTACTTAACCTTGTCACCATGACGGTTTCCTGGTCAGCAGAAAATATCAATCAAATGCCGAAAAAGATGGAGTGTTGGAATAAAACATGGGCCTGGTCTTGAATGGTTGATAGATTGGTCTCTAAAGAAAGAAAAGTGAGCTTTTTGTTGAAATGGTAGTTGAATTTATACAAGGCTGGATAGGACAGAAAGCCAAAGGCAAACAAGGGAAATACCCAGGTGGTTGTGATATCTAGAGAAAGCATAGGAAGGGAAGCTTCAGAACTCTCAGTTGTCCTGAAGAAGCAGGCAATTGCATGAACTCTCCCCTCATGTCTTCAAACAGAATGTGATGAACTCCTCAGGCAAAGGCAGCTTGTAGACACTGCTCTGGGCCTGGGGCACAGGGCAGGCTAAGCCCAGAGATCCTCCTGCTGGACTGTGGCTGAAACAACACTCTGGCAGGCGCCTCCCCACAGGGCCAGAGATCAAAGTGTCCCACCTGACTGATATGAAAGGACATCCTGCTGACCATCAGGGGCTTCTGATCTGTGGCGACCACTGGGGAACAGAAGATTTACTTTGTAATTTCCTGTGCTTTCCAGCAGGCTCTGAGGTGCAGGCTGGCTGCACTTTCCCTGAAGAAGAGGGTCCATGTGATTAAATGTCTTTTTTTTTTCACAGAGAAATGTAAGACTTTATAGGAATAAATAAAACTTAATTCTTTTTTCCTTTCCTTGCATCTTTTCCACTCCTCACCCAGCAGAGGCACCCAGAACCCCTCCTTAGGTGTTGACTAGCAATCAGAGCACGTTTCTCTAAAGAGGGCCAGAACACAGAGCTGCTATTTTTCCAGCAGGAATCCTTTCTCATTTTCCTTCTCTCCTTTTTTTTTTATTGTTGAGATTTGTCATAGATTGAACCATATAATGATAAAATATGGAAGCTATATAATGATCCTTTGTACTATTTTATAAACTGTATAGCTGTAATCCTATGCATACCATCTGGTGAAATCCATGTGTATAACCTGCGTTTATGTTTCTTATAAAATGTATTTGCAATTAATAGATTATTGATTGTGCAAAATTCAATCATTCTATCTCCAGCTTCATTTCTGTCACTGAGTCCATGTTTTCCAATGACTGAACCTTCTCTGTTCCTAACTTTTGCATTCCAGTCACCCATTATTATTTATGTATCTTGATTGCATGTTCGATTGATCTCTGACTGTAAAAGTTGGTAGAAGTCTTCTATTTCCTGTTCTTTGGCTCTGGTTGTTGGTGCATATATCTGAATGATGATGGTATTCACTGGCCTCCCTTGTATGCATATGGATATTAACCTGTTGCTCACAATGTTGTATTTCAAGACAGATCTAGAAATTACTTTTTTAGCTATGAAAGCAACCGCATTTTTCTTCGCCTTTTCATCTCTGGAGTAATAGATCATATGATCATCTTGACTCAAATGCCCCATGCCAGTCCATCTCATCTCTGCAATACCTAGTATGTCAATATTTATGCTTCCTATTTCTTCTTTAACAATATCTAATTTTCCTACATTCATGGTTTTCACATTCCATGTTCCAATCAGTAGTATCTGCTTACAACTGTTCCTCTTCCTTTGTATTTCCATA
>NW_006399753.1:36677918-36679591 GCF_000299155.1 Elephantulus edwardii
AGATGGATCTTGGATGAAAGCAGGGAGTACCAGAGGAATGTCTATATGTGTTTCATTGACTATACAAAGACGTTTGACTTTGTGGATCACAACAAACTGTGGCTGACTCTGAGAAGAACGGGAATCCCAGAACACTTGATTGTGCTGATGCGAAACCTATACTTGGACCAGGAGGCAGTTGTCAGAACAGAGCAAGGAAACACTGCATGGTTTAAAATTGGGAAGGGTGTATGCCAGGGATGTGTCCTCTTTCCATACCTTTTCAACCTATAAGCAGAACAGATTATACAGGAAGCTGGGCTCTATGAGGAAAAGTGTGGCATTAGGATTGGAGGAAGATACATCAATAATCTGTGTTATACAGATGAAACAACCCTGCTTGCTGAAACTGAGGAGGACCTGAAACACTTACTGCAGAAGGTCAAGGACTACAGTCTTCAATATGGATTGAGGCTCAATATCAAGAAAACAAATATTCTCAACAATGGGCCAATTGGCAGTGTCAGGATGGATGATGAAGAGATTGAGATTGTTCACAGCTTTAGTTTACTTGGCTCCATAGTCAACACTCTTGGCACCAGCAGCCAGAAAATTAAAAGACATAATTTATGTCTGCTGCTTCAAAGTAATGAAGAGCAATGATGTCACTCTGGAGACAAAGGTGCACTTGATACAGGCCATGGTCTTTTCAGTCACTTGCTATGCATCAGAGAGCTAGACAAGAGCTGTGGTTTTGGAGAAGAGTATTGAATATACCATGGACTGCTAAGAAAATGAACAGATTCAGCCTAGAGAGGGTTAAACCAGGCTGCTCCTAGGAGGCAAGGATTCTGAAGCTTCATCTGATATACTTTGGACCTGTTGCAAGGAGGGACCAGTCCTTGGAGAAGGATGTCATGCTCAGGAGGGTGGAGGGACAGCGCAGGAGAGGTGGATTGATTGAGTGACTTGGGGTAACCAGGGTGATTGTGTCGGAGACAGTGAGACTCGCACAGGACAGAGCAGGGCTTAAGGCCGTTGTACATAGGGCCACTATGAGTCGCAGGTGACTAAACAGCACACAACAACAACAACATAGCTGTAATGGGCTGGAGCTTCTCAGAGATGATGCAAATGGCACAGGACAGGGCAAGGTTCAATTCTGTTGTTCATAGCACATTATGACTCAGTGGCACCTAATGACAACAATAAAGCTGTAAAGGGGAAAATGGTGAAATACTACATCCCTTAATCCCATCAAAGGCTTGATTTTCTGTAAAGAGAGTTTCTTAAGGGCCTGTAACACCTTTTCTTTCACAAGAGGTAAAAGAGGAGGGAAGTGATCTTATCCTTTTGGACTTAGGACGCTGTACTAGGAAGTTCCTCAACTCTGAGGAAGACCAAGACATTTGGACAAAAGGAGATAGATCTCCAGGGACTACTGGACCTACCGATGCTGAAGGAACCAAAGACTTTGCTCCAGAACCATTTGAGGAGAGGTTCTTTCCCTAGAGCCATTACCCTGAATTTGGACATCTAGCCTCCTAAACTGTAAAAGAAATTTTAACTATTTCCTAAATGTGCAAGGAGTTGGAGGCAGAAAATCAAAAGGGCCGAACTCGCTCAGCATATCTTAAGCTCAAGGAACTGAAGAACAAATTCAAACCTCGAGTTGCTATAATCAAGGATACTTT
>NW_006399753.1:36681506-36694024 GCF_000299155.1 Elephantulus edwardii
TATGAGGTGGATTGATTCAGTGACTGGGATAATTGGGATGGGAGTGTCAGAGACGATGCGATTGGCACAGGACAGAGTGGAGTTTAGGGCTGTTGTACATAGGGTCGCTATGAGTCGCAAGCGACTCGACGGCACATAACAACAACAACAACAGTGTTCCCTTGCTCTGTTAGCACAAGAGCCTCTGATCTAGGTATAGGTTTCACATGAGCACAATTAAGTGTTCTGGGACTCAAGAATCTGTTCTCTATGAAGTAGAATGTGGCATCAGGATTTAAGGAAAATTTATCATCAATAACCTTAGTTATGCAGATAACACAACCTTGCTTGCTGAAAGTGAGGAGGACTTGAAGCACTTGCTACAGAAAGTTAAACCCTGTAGCCTCAATATAGATTGCAACTCAGTGTCAAGAAAACTGGTATCTTCACCACTGGACTGATAGGCAACATCATTATAGATGGGGAAAGATTGAAATTGTCCATGATTTCATCTTAGTTGGATATACAATCAACAAACACACTTGGTACTAGTGATCAGGAGATCAGGAGATAAATTGCACTAGGAAAGTCTGTAATCAGGGACCTCTCCAAATTATTGAGGAGCAATGAGATCCGTTTGAGGACTAAGATGTGCCTAATTCAGGCCGTAGTCTTTTCAGTCACTTCCTATGTATCTAAGGGCTGGACAATGAATAAGGATGATAGAAGAAAAAGTGGTATCTTTGAGTTGTGGTGTTTGAGAAGAGTACTGAATGTCCCATGGACTGCCAAAAGAACAAATAGATATGTCTTAGAGAAGGGGCAAGTGGAGTGCTCCTTGGAGGCAAAGATGATAAAGCTTTGTCTCACATACTTTGAGACAATTTGCATGTTGCTAGGAGAGATTATTCCTTGGAAAGGGACATCATGCTTGGAAAGGTGGAGGAACAGGGAAGGAAAGGAGGACTCTCAACTAGGTGGATTGACACAATTACTGCAGCAATGGGCTTGACTACGTCAGAAATTGTGAGGATGTCATAGGATACGACAGGGTTCTGGTCTGTTGTTTACAGGGTAGCTATGAGTCTTACTCAACTCGAAGGCACCCGATAATAACAAACTGTAAAGGGGGGGGGGAATCCGTTTGTTAAAACCATCCATTTTTAGTTTCTTTTCTATAACAGCATTGGACCCCACCCTCAGTAGTAACACCTTGTTTGTACAACACCCAAATCAGAATGCTGATGTTGAGAGACAGTCGTGATGCGGAATGTGTCAGTCACCACAAACATCCCCAGTTTGCCCCTTTGTGATCACACCAACTCTTGCGTACCCTCCCACCACTCACAAAAACTAACCTTTTCTCCATTTCCATAATTTTGTCACTTTAGGGAGCTCTGATGGCTTAGTGGTAAGAAGCTGTGCTGCTAACCCAAAGGCACATGGTTCAAATACTCTAGCTTCTCCACAGAAGAAAGGTGGGCAATCTCCGCCTGTGTGATTTACTGCCTCCAACCCGACAGTACACAACAACAACACATGAGTTATAAGCACCACAATAGAACCTAACAACAGTTATCTGTACATGGTCTTGCGAACTTCTCATATTTTAAAGTGTTGTTTTGCATGGATTCATCATTGTTATAAGCTCCTTAAGAAGCATCTTCTGTAAGTCACCGCAAATACTGTTGTATGCAAGAAGTGACACAAAAGAAGCCATCTCACAAAGGTCTGGGGCCCTGCTCTAGTGTGTTCATTCATAGGTATATGTCACTTAGATGCCTTTAGAAACACCTAGGTTTGATTAAGAAATAGAAAGAGACAAAAATGCTGACTAGGCAACCGGTAATATCTGTAACCAATAGATAACAAACACTGCTCCATTAATGTGGGCAAAGAATTGAAATAAAAATATCCGCCTGAGGGAGTTCTGCAGCCTTCCCCCGCCTAGGTCTTCTCTTGACTCCACCCTGGATGATGGATAAATAATAGTTGCTTTTAGGAGATGACTCTTTTGATCTCTTTCCTCAAGTAATTTTGATTAGTTTCTATTCTTTTGAAATTTTTATCAGACTACAAATGCCTTTATTGCTCTGAATACCTTTGATCTGAGGTGAATTTTAGCTGAAAATGCAGGTTTCTGAAAAGAGATGCTGAATGACCCATTAACCAGCTCAAACCTTTCTCCTCGTCAGAGCTGAGAGCAAGGAAAGTGTGACAACAGCTTTAATGAAGAGAAGCCACCAACTCTACCTGGGAAGTTGAACAATGGAGTATTTCCCCGAAGTTCAGAAAAAGATACTTTCAAAAATGTTTTTTCAAGAGACAGGAAGCAGCAAATTATACTCTTCTCTGGAAAAATGAATTGGAAATTTAGGTTGGGGTGACCTTATTATTTGGACTGGCAACATAGAAATGTTCTCAATCTGTGCATTACTTAGTGCCAAGCTTCTGAGGTATTTTATTTTCTTAGCCACTCGCTTTTGAAATTCATGTTTCTCAGCGTGGTTCCTGCACCAGCAGCATAAGTATCACCTGGGAATTTGTTAGAAATACAAATTCTTAGGCACTGTTTAACCTACTAAATCAGAAACTCTGGGTATGGAGCTGAGGTATCAATGTTTTAAAGCCTAAATGATGCCCAGGGAGCTCTAGTGACCTAGTGGTAATGAGCTGGGCTGCCAACCTGAAGGCACGAGGTTTGAATCCATCAGCTGCTCCACAGGAGAAAGACCGGCAGTCTCCTCCTGTGTAATTTACTGTCTCTGAAAACTCACAAGGGGGTCAGCGATGGGTTGATTCCAGCTCAAAAGCACACAACAACAAGTGATGCCCACTGTAATTCAACAGTCACCATGGCCACTCTTCGATACAGTGATTCACTAAAAGTGGGTGAGGATGGGTAGGGGCGAAACCACAGGGTTGCACAATTTGGTGGGTGGAAAGAGGGAGTGAAGTAAATGGGAAGGATCTGGCGGGGACCTGAAAAGACAGGATAATGATGGGCATTGTCCAGTGGTGATTAATTTTCTAAAATGTAATTCTTCAAACATGTCTCAAAATAATATAAATTCTATATTAGGTTATTTTATGACTGTGTTATTCTTATGATAAAATTTATTGGAATTTTTTAAACACCATAATTCATGGGAATGATTGTATGAAACATGAACTTTGTAAGCAAACTAACATAAAATTTTAAAAAAAATTGCTTACCAGTGGTTCACAGGATAAAGCTACTAATGATTAGGAGCTGCCGCTGTGAAGGATATAGAGCACAATCAGCAGGAGGAGAAGGTGCGTGGTATGACATCCAGGAGGGCGCAGGTGCAATCCAGGAGGGCGCAGGTGCAAGCTTCTCGTCCTTTCTCTGGGAAATCATTGGGCAGAACTTTGTCTTGGAAGTAAGGATGGTGACCCTTCATCTCACATACTTTGGGCATGTTGATAGGAGTGGCTACTCCTTGTAAAGGACATTATGGTTGGAAAGATGGAGGGTAGTGAAAGAGAGGAAGACCTTCAAGGAAAAGGATTGACACAGTTGCTGCAGCAATGGGGTCAAGTGTCTCAGAGATGGTAAGACGGCACCAGGATTGTTCACAGGGTTGCTATGAGTCACACTTAACAGCAACATTTCTCCTGGAAACAGTATGTGACAGCACAGAAGCAACCTCCAAAGTTTCACTCAAGCCTTGGTGACCAGGTTGTTACTGGAGGTTGACCACATATGTTAGGGTCAGATTTGGGTAAGTTGGGCATAAAACTAAGTAAGATAGGCTATGTGGAAAGAATGTTAAAGCATATATCAATGAGACATGTTGTTATGTGCCGTCAAGTCACCAGCGACTCAGCGACCTTGTGTATAACAGTTCTGACTGCTCTGTCCTGAGCCAGTCTCATTGACTCCTACACACCTACCCCCATGGCCCTAGTTACTGTATCAATCCATTTCATCCAGGATCTTTCTCTCCTGTGTTTTTTCTCCAATCTTCCAAACATGATATCCTTCTCCAAGGCTCGGTACCTCCTGGCCATGTGCCCAAAGTATGAGACAGAGTTTCAAAATTCTGGAAGACCTGAAAAGTCATGTTAAGAGCCAATAGAAGGGAGAGGTCAAACTAAGTGGCTGGGACCAGGTCTTACACAATCAAAACCAGGTAACTAGTTCATTGAACCTAAGTGGCTCAATCCTGATATGTATAGTGTTTTAAGTGCATGAGTGACATCAAGGCCAAAGGACCAGAATAAGAACCACCTTCCAAAATGTGTAGTCTGCAACATCATACCATTGACCCGGACTCCAGCTCAAAAGCATGCCCAAATCTAGAAGTGAGCCAGCAATATTAATTCAGGACACAGGTGGCACAAAGTTTTTCTCCATTTTACTTTCATAGAAATGACCCATCTTGCTCTCTGGGATATATTTTTTCTGATAAAATTGCTTTTACTTTTACTTTCATTTCTACCTTGGGGCCCTTCCTCTCAGCTGTGTCCTCTAACAAGGCCTTGACCCATGCTGGGATTATTTTTGGGCACAAAAAACAATCAAGGGAGGCTGGACAAGGCCCAGGCCAGGGGATGGTCCATGGTCTATATTTCTATTGTTTCCCACACGGTTAAATCTTTGTTCAGGTAAGGGAGGCTGAAACCAGGGCATTGATCACAAGGGAACACATTGCCATGGGTGATCACTCACATGTTTGATCTTCATCTCCAGATCTTCCTGAGGTCAAATTAATGGACATACCCAAAACTCCCACTCCCATTGATAATGACCCCCACTGTTAGCATGGCCCAAAATCCCTAGATAAACAAAGAGAGGACATTGCAAAAACTTAGAGATTGCTTCCCAGGAGTAGGGCAAGAGCAACACTTTTCTTTGGACAAGATTACTGAGGTTTCTAACAATTTCAGCTTGCCCAGCTCCACAGTCTATACTGTTGTCACCAGCAGTCAGGAAATCAAAAGACGAATTGGATTGAGAAAGTCTGCTATCAGGGATCTCTCGGAAGTGCTAAAGAGCAATGATGTCAGTCTAGAGACTAAGGTGCACCTGATCCAGGCCATGGTCTTTGCAATTACTTGCTATACATCAGAGAGATGGACAATAACTAAGGATGAGAGAAGAATTGATACCTTTGACTTGTTCTGGAGAAGAGTATTGAACATACCATGGACCACCAGAAGAACAAATAGGTCTGTCTTGAAGGCTAGAATTTTGAAGCTCCATCTCACATACTTTGGGCACGTGACCAAGAGGGACCAGTCCCTGGAGAAGGACATCATAATTTGAAGGATGGAGGGACAGAGCAGGAGAAGAAGACTGATTGACATGGTAACTGGAGAAATTAGATTAGGTATGTGGGACTTAGTGAGATTATCTCAGAATAAGGGCAGGGTTCAAAGCTATCGAGTCACAGGTGACTCAATGGCACATAATAACAACGATATTTTACTGCACACCCACTAAGATGCATAGCTTGAGTTCATCACCTTTTATGGCAGTGCTTTGTCTTTATTAGCTTTCTTTTTTTCCATTTGCTTCTTTATCATGTCCATCTTACCTTATTGCTCCTCCGTCCCCCTGCTTGTTCATATGCATGTATTCGTTCATTCATTCAGCAAACATCTAGGAAAATTGGTTAACTCAAGGGCAACTGGTTTTGACTTTTTAATGTTTTTGATGCCTTAAATAAATTGCACTTTATTTACATCTTAAAACAACATATATGCTAGATATTGTCATTACCATTGAAAATTACATAAAAGAACAAAGCTAAGAAAAATTATGACAACATGGTTTGTAAATGGCAGAGTGGTTTTTCAACGCAGTGTCCAACTCCGACATTCTTGCTGCATTACTAGACATAAAGCAAATTGCCATTAAAAAAATGGCAAGGAAACCAGGGAGAAGAATATTCTCAAGTTAAAGTGATTAAGAGACAAAAGGTACTTCTTTTTGGGTAATTAGGAAGTTAACAGAATTTCAACTTTAATCAGGAGGGTCAAATTGCAATGGACTGAGAAGATGAGGCAATGAAGACTGACTATTGGATGTGAAGGTGAAGAAGAACAGGAATGGGAAACAAATTTCCTGAGCAAACATCACCAGAGGCATAACAAATGTTATTTTAATTTTTATTATTTTTTAAATTGATATTTTAATGAAGTTTTACAGAAAAGTTGGATTTCCATTCATTCATTGTTGCACATTTTCTCCCTACCCCACCACCCAGTTCACTTTTCTCTTTATAAAAGTTCTTTCACTGTTGCACAATTTCCTCCCTCCCCCCCAACCTCCCAGTCCACTTTGCTGTGCACCTCTTATTATAGACTGTTGTCATGCAAATAATACCTAATCATATATTTCTTCTAGACAGTTTCCCCCTGATCTTTTTAAATGCAATATTCATTATTTATCCCCTCTTTTCTTAATTTTCCCCAACCCACATGTCAGTCCTGTTTTATAACAGTGACATTATGCAGTATTTGTCCTTTTGTGACTGAGATATTTCACTCAGCATAATGTCCTCCAGTATCACCCATTTTGTATAATAGTTTATGAGTTCCTTGTTTTTCAGTGCTCCATTGTGTGTATATAACTTAGCTTTTCTATTCATTGATTTGTTGATGGGCACTTGGTTGCTTCTATCTCTTTGCAATTGTGAACAATGCAGCAATAAACATGGGTGTGCATATATTTGTTTCAGTGGCTTTAGGGTATATTCCCAGTAGTGGAATTGCTGGGTTAAATGATATTTCTATTTCCAACTTTATTTTTTATTTTATCCATGAGAACCAAAATATGACTTTGAGTTCATCCCACCTGAATTTCAGAATCATCTCAGGAACAGGTTTGAGGCCTTGAACACTACTGAGCAAAGACTGGATGAGTTGTGGGAGGATGTCAAATGTATCATCCAGGGAGAGTGCAGATGGTCATTACAAAGACAGAAGAGGAAGAAAAGACCAAAATGAATGTCAGAAGAAACTCTGAATATTGCACTGGAGCACAGAGAAGCCAAAGCACAAAGAAGAATTCAAGATACTAAAGAGCTGAAGAGAAGATTCCAAAGGGCAGCACGGGATGGCAAAGCAAAATACTACAATGAAATGTGCAAGGAGCTGGAGTTGGAAAATCAAAAGGGCCGAACTCGTTCAGCATTTCTTAAGCTCAAGGAACTGAAAAACAAATTTAAACCTCGAGTTGCTATAATCAAAGATGCTTTAGGCAGAATATTAAATGATCCAGAAGTATTAAAAGAAGATGGAAAGAATATACTGAGTCACTGTATCAAAAGGAACTGGCAGACACAGAAGAATTTAATGAAATCACTATGAGCAAGAGTCTATGGTGATGAAAGAAGAAGTTCAAGCTGCTTTGAAGGAAATAGCAAAAAATAAGGCCCCGGGAATAGATGGTATACCAATTAACACATTTCAGCTAAAAGGTGCTGCCCTGGATGTGCTCACCAAGTTGTGCCAAGAAATCTGGAGAACAACCACTTAGCCAACTGACTGGAAGAGATCTATATTTGTTCCCATTCCAAAGAAGGGTGACACAACAGAGTGTGGAAACTATAGAACGATATCATTGATTTCATACGCAAGCAAGATTTTACTGAAGATAATCCAAAAACGACTGGAACAGCACATCAGCAGAGAATTGCCAGAAGTCCAGGCTGGGTTTAGAAGGGGTCATGGTACTAGGGATATTGTAGCTGATGTTAGATGGATCTTAGCTGAAAGCAGGGAATACCAGAAGAATGTCTATCTGTGTTTCATTGATTATGCAAAGGCGTTTGACTGTGTGGATTATAATAAACTGTGGCTGACTCTGAGAAGAATGGGAATTCCAGAACACTTGGTCATTCTAATGCGAAACCTATACTTGGACAAAGAGGCAGTCGTCAGGACAGAGCAAGGAAACAGCATGGTTCAAAATTGGGAAAGGCACACTCCAGGGATGTGTCCTATCTCCACACCTTTTCTACCTGTATGCAGAACAGATTATCCGAGAGGCTGGGCTCTATGAGGAGAAGTGTGGCGTCAGGACTGGTGGAAGATCTATTAACAATCTGCGTTATGCAGATGACACAACCCTGCTTGCTGAAACTGAGGAGGACCTGAAATGCTTGCTGCAGAGGGTCAAGAACTGCAATCTTCAGTATGGACTGAAGCTCAATGTCAAGAAGACAAAGATTGTCACCACTGGACCAATTGGCAGCATCAGGATGGATGGTGAAGAGAATGAGATTGCTAACAACTTTAGACTGCTTGGCTCCACGGTCAACAATCTTGGCACCCAGTAGCCAGGAAATAAAAAAAAAAAACGTATTGCAATGGGAAAGTCTGCTGTTAGGGACCTCTCCAGGGTACTGAAGAGCAATGATGTCACTCTGGAGACTAAGGTGCATCTGACACAGGCTTTGGTCTTTGCAGTCATTTGGTATGCATCAATTGTTATGGACAATGACTAAGGAGGGTAGAAGGAGAATTGATGCCTTTGAGCTGTGGTGCTGGAGAAGAGTATTGAATGTATCCTGGACTACCAAGAAAACAAATAGATTCATCCTGGAGAGGGTTAAACCAGGCTGCTCCTTGGAGGCAAGGATTCTGAGGCTTTGTCTGACATACTTTGGGAATGCTGTAAGGAGGGAGAGGTACTTGGAGAGGGACATCATGCTTGGGAGGGTGGAGGGATGGCGCAGAAAGGGAAGACCCTCTATGAGGTGAATTGATCAGTGGGGTAATGGGGTGGGTGTGTCAGAGGCAGTGAGATTGGTACAGGATAGAGCAGGGTTTAGGGCTGTTGTACATAGGGTCACTATGAGTCACAAGCGACTCGGCAGCACATAACAACAACAACCATCAAATTGGATTTGATGACACAAGAAGAGATTGTCCCTCCTTCTCCAGCAGAGCACCAGGTGGTATTTCCAACTTACTGAGAAAGTGCCACACTGCCTTCCAGAGCGGTTGCACCATTTTAACGCCCACCAACAGTGATAAGGGTTCTAATTTCTCCACAGACTTGCCAGCATTTGTTGTTTGCTGCTCCGTTGAACTTTGCTATTGCTACTGGTGTAAGATAATAACTCATAGTTGTTTTGATTTGCATCTCTCTTAGAGCTAAGGATTTTGAACATTTCTTTGTGTGTTTGTTCACCATCTGAAGGTCTTCTTTGGTGAAGTGTCTGTTCATATCCTGTGCTCATTTTGTGATTGGGTTGTTTACCTTTAGCTTGTTGAGATGCTGGCGTTACCAAATATTTTTTTCCCCACTCTTTGGCTTTCCTTTTTACCCTTTTGGGAAAGTTTTTGGATGTGCATATGGATTTGATTCTTAGAATATCCCATTCATCTATTTTATTCTCTCTTGGGTGTAGGTCAAATGTTATTCTTTTAAAAAGAAAAACAAATTGAGTGAAAATGTGTTTTGTGGTTTATTATTTTATTGTTGGGAATGTATGGATTCGATTGTGCTCCCCTAAAACTATTTTGTAAGCTTTAACTTCTATGCCTGTGTTTATAATTCTATTTGGAAATGAGTTCTCTTTAATGTTAATGAAGAAAGATTAGTGTAGGTGGTGTCTTGAGTCAATCTCTTATGAAGATGAAAGTAACAAGCAGAACTGGAACAAGAGAAGACAATAACCAGTCTTAGCGTTCTGGAAAAATCCATAGCAAGTTTTCCTGCTAACTCAAAGGCTGGGAGGCCCTGACAGTTCATTTCTGCTGGGCTTATTACAATCTATGTACAGCCCTTACATTTGCTTCCCTCATTTAACTGTTCATCCAAGTTTGATTCCAGTCCAGGATCTCTGTTTCACCACTATCTCTAATGATCTTCCAGTTCACAGTCTCAATTCTGGAACTCTGGTAGATAATTTATCCAACTCC
Organism: Elephantulus edwardii; assembly: GCF_000299155.1. NCBI lineage: Eukaryota > Metazoa > Chordata > Mammalia > Macroscelidea > Macroscelididae > Elephantulus > Elephantulus edwardii. The sequence continues at coordinate 36,691,389 of NW_006399753.1, forward strand.
ACTATCATCATCTATGCAAATCACTTTATATGTAAGGTCCTTCTCTTGTAATGTTTTTCTCAGAATTTCTGAATTCCATTCTCACGCCTACTGTACACCAGACGATTATTAGTCTGTTTAATGTATGTCTATGAATACTTACATAACTTTTGGAGATACACAGAATTGTTTGGTGTATCTGTTTTAACTGCATATATACAGTTATGGGTCTCATTCAGCTTCTAGATTTCCTCTTCCACAGTATGTTTTTAAGATCTGTTCATAGAGCTATGTGTACCTCCAGTTTGTTGCTTGTCACTAGTGCACAGCTTCCCATAGGATTGTTGTTGTTTTTGTTGTTGCTATGTGCCGTTGAATTACTTGAGACCCACAGTAACGCTATGTACAGCAGCTCTGAGCCCTGCCCTGTCCTGAGACAGTCTCACCAAGCCTCCGACACACCAAGCCCCATTGCCCCAGTTACTGTATCAATCCATCTCATCTGGGGTCTTCCTCTCCTGCACTGTCCCTTGACCCTTCAAAACATGATGTCCTTCTCCTGGACATGTGCCCAACGTATATGAGACAGAGCTTCAAAATCCTTGCCTCCTGCACACCCATGTTTATTGCGGCTTTGTTCACAATAGCAAAGAGCTGGAAACAACCCATGTGCCAGTCAACAAACGAATGGTTAGGGAAGCTCTGGTATATTCACACAATGGACTACTACGCAACATTGAAAAACAAGAAACTCATGAAATATTATGCAAAATGGATGACCCTGGAGGACATTATGCTGAGTGAAATATCTCAGTCACAAAAGGACAAATATTGCACCGGGCCATTGTTCCAAAACGGGACTGACATCGGGGTTGAAGGAAGATAGAGAAGGAGGGGAGGAATGATGTCTATTGCATTAAAACAGATGAGGGAGAGAACTGTTTAAAAGGAATATATGATTGGGAATTATAGTTATAACAGGAGTCCAGAATGAAAGCTGCACAATGGAGTGGAGTTGGGGGGAGGGATTGCATAACAATGAAAGAGTTTTTCTTTTACTTTTAAAGGAGAAGAGTTAATTGAGGGAGTGGGGGCGAGCAGGGAGAAAAGTGGAACAATGAATGATTGGAAACGCTAAGTCTCTGTAAACTTTCATTAAAATTAATTTAAAAAAATCCTAGCCTCCAAGAAGAAACTTGGTTTTACCATCTTCAAGACAGACCTGTTTGTTTTCTTGGTGGTCCATGGTATGTTCAAGACTCTTATCCAGCACCACACCTGAAAGGCATCAATTCTTCTGTCATCCTTAGTCATTGTCCAGCTCTATGAAACATAACAAGTAATTGGGAAGACTATGACCTGGAATAGGCACATCTTAGTCTCTAGACTGACATCGTTGCTTCCAGTACTCTGGAGAGGTTCCTGACAGCATATTTTCCAAATAAAATTCCTGACTGCTGGTGCCAAGAATGTTGATTATGGAGCTGAGCAAGCTGTAACTGTTAACAACTTGAATCTCTTCTCCATCTGTCATGGTGCTGCCAATTGGCCCAGTGGTGAGAATCACCTGCCTGATTTGTTTATCCTTTCTCCCACTTAATATTACCAAGCTGACTCCAACAGGCAACTCCTACTGGTGCAAGTTTCTTAGAAAAGCACTAAGCAAGGAGACTACTGGGCCTTGGAAGACAAGTCTGTGAATTTTACACATGAATTCACATATGAACGTTACTGACTTCTGCCAGATATTTACCATAAGACTGCCTGGTCTGCAGTCTATACATAATGTATGATAATTTCCGTTTCCCTATATCCTTCTCCCGGGAGTTCCAGTGACCTAGTGGGTTAGGAGCTGTACTGCTAACCCAAAGGTGGGCTATTTGAATCCACCAGCTGCCCCATGAGAGAAAGATGGGCAGTCTCCTCCTGTGTGATTTACAACCTTTGAAGACCCCAGGTCAGTCACCTAGGAGTTTGCTTCATCTTAATAGAACATAGTAACAATGACTTATCCTACTCAACAATTGCTATCATCTGACTCTAATTTTTCCTGTGTCCTGAGTGTAAATTGTTGTCTCTTTGCTTAATATAATTTATATTTCTCTAACGATGAGATTAAAATTTTCTTCCAATCTTTCCTTTTCTGTTCTGTCCTTGACTTAATTTTCTGCCCAGTTTCATTAACATCTTCTTGTTGATTTCCTTCTATATTCTGGATAAAGTGGTGACAAACTTATTCTGAAAAGAGCCCAAATAGTAAACATTTTAGGTTTTGCTGGCCATGTGTTCTCTTACGCCTGTTCAATTTGGCTGTTACAACATGAGAGTCATTGACAAAATGTAAATGAATGAACTTGTTGTGTCCTACAAAACTTTACGTAAAAGGGCCAGGTTTGACCTGTGGGTTTCCCAATTTCTTTTCTAGATATTAATGTCTACCTGATTTTGGACTTTATAGTTATATTCTCTGATTCTGTCTATGATGCCTTTGTTAAAGGAAACTTTTTCAGCTTGAGGAGTGCAAATTCATCCGTTTTCCATGTCGCAGTCTATGTCATTATAATTTGTTTTGTTTTTATTATTAAATTTTATTCATTTTAATGAACATTTACAGAGATTTTGGGTTTTCATTCATTCATTGTTGCACTGTTTTCTCC
>NW_006399753.1:36695525-36696841 GCF_000299155.1 Elephantulus edwardii
CATCAAAATTTCTATAGAAATCCACATATTCCTTCTTTCTTCGTTCAGCCACAGCAAACTTATAGCAAGCTGCAACGCCCAGGGACAGAGTGATAGCTATCGTGAGATGTATGCGCAGACGCTTGGCCAGCAGGCCTCGCATCTGAGGTTTTGCCAAAGCACAGGAAGACATGGCGGTCGTTCTTCTCCCTCAACACCAACGTCCTTCCCGACTGACAGAGAAATGGGCGGCGCCGTCATTATAATTTCTTAAAAAAACAAAACAAAATTCTTCCCAATCTCAAAATTATGGAATTGTTGTTGTTGTTGTGTGCTGTTGAATTGATGACTCAGAGCAACCCTATGAGTAACATTTCTGAGTTTTGCCCTAGCCTAAGCCAACCTCACTGTCTCCAAGACACCTGACCTCATTTGCCACAGCCACTGTGTCAATGGATCTTAACCAGGATCTTTCTCATGATGCTTGGAAGGGTAGTGGTTGTGTTCCAAGCAAGAGAGTGCACTAACTCTTTCCCCTTACAAACATGATGTCCTTCTCAAGGACTAGTCCTTCCTGGAAACATGCCCAAAATATATGAGACAGAGCTTCAAAATCCTTGATTCCAAGAAGTCCACTAGTTTCACCCTCTCCAGGACAGATCTGTCTATACTCTTGGCAGTCTCTGGTGTGTTCAATACTCTTCTCTAGCACCACAACTCAAAAACATCAATTCTTTGATTATAAACTTAGTTAACTCATTTCCCCCATTAGCTTATACTTTTACCTTTCATTTAGGTTTTATTATTATTAAAAAATTCTCCTTTATTTGTATTTTTCTCTATATCACAAGCTAGTTTTTCTAACATCATTTGTTAAATAGTCTATCTTGTCTCCATAGATTAGTGGTATCATCTATCATATGCACGTTTCCACAAATAAGTGGATTTGGTTTTGTTTTTCTCCCCCCGCCCCAGTCCCTTACACTATTCTATTGGTTTAATTACCAGTGCCTCTTGTAAAAATTTATTGCTTGTATTATTATGGCTCTATAATATTTTTTTAACCTGATGGTATGAGTCCTTTTGATCTCTTTCCTAAGAAGCACACACCCATGCAGATTTCAGGGAAGGAGACTTCAGACATTTCTGCTACCACTTAGTTTCAAGTCTTTAGAGAAGAAGTAGAGAACGTGAAGTATACATTTTCCTATTGAATGTTGTTTTAGCCACTAATTTTGTAACATCCACTGTGTTAGGTGCCTTTGTTTCAACAAATCAAACCTCATCCAAACTATCATAGTTAAAAAATATATGTTGTTGTTGTTGTTGTTGTTGTT
>NW_006399753.1:36697866-36699327 GCF_000299155.1 Elephantulus edwardii
CACACAGTCAAATGCCTTTGCATAATCAATGAAACACAGATAGACATTCTTCTGGTATTCTCTGCTTTCTGCCAAGATCCATCTAACATAAGCAACAAAATATATATACAAGCAAAATTGTGGTACATGGATATAGTGAACTCAGAGGCCCCAGGGGCTTTTGTGTTAGCAATGCAACTCCTTACAGACTACCTCCAGAAGCAGGAGGGAGGGGGACAACGGGGATCGATGCTGCTCTTTGGTGGTGTCATGTCAAGGAAAACACACAGCAACTTTATGAACAACAGATCTGAACTCTGTCCTATCCTGTGCCATCCTCACCATCTCTGATGCACTTAAGCCCATTGCTGCTGTCACCGTGTCAATCCACCTCATTGAGGGTGATGGGAAAATAGTATTCATTAAGGGTTGAGTTGCACAACTGACTACTGTAATTGCAGCCAATAAGTGGTATATCTGTAAAAAATGGAATTGGCAGAAGCTGTGTGAAAGATACATTTACAACCATGACAGAAGGGGGCGGGGGAAGCAGAATAATTCCTGAGGCTGCTTACATACAACCCAAAACCTCAGGGGACTTGATTCCTTGGCTTGGAATTTTACGGTTTTGGTTTCATGAAACATTCAAGTTGGTTGGCCTAATAACATGTTTAGTGCTTCTGTTTCTAGCTTTTCATATTGGGCCTGCATCTTAAAAACTTGCAAAAAGCCATCCATGCTACAGTTGGTGTCTATTCACCTGAAGCAACAGGGGAAGAAGCGGTGTCAGAAATAGAAGGATGTAAAATATGTGACTAATTACTTCCACGAACAACAGTCTCCTCTACCATGAGACTCAACTGGATTGTGCTCAGCTACCATTAATGAACATTTTGAGTCCATAGGCCAACCTTGATCAAAAGGAGAGATACAGAAGAGAATTTCAAATTGTTATGAACACCAGACTTTCTAGAAGCATGAGGAGTAGTTGAGATCCTGAATCACCCACCTTGAGATAGCCTTTAAAACTTAAGACCCACCCTCCCAACCCCAAGCAGGCCCTGAAGCCCTCTTAAACTCAAATAATAATTTAGCTAAACTAATTGAAAAAAGCTTGTATCTTAAGCTTTCTTGGCTTCTGTGATTCCAAACACGTCGATTGCTGACATTTTTTTTCTTTTGACCAGTGTCTCTTAAGTTTAGTTGTGCTGTCTCCAAGGGAAGGTGACATGTCCTGTAGAACTCCTGTGTAGATTATATTTTCCTGCGGCCCTTGGGCCCGCTGGTTTTCCCTGGGTACCTTTGAAAGATGCCTCTTCGTTGTTATCTGAGGTGGAAGATATTTTCTGAAGGGACTTGGCAGATGTGAAGGGTTATCCTGGTGGAGGGTGGAGCTGGGAAGTAAGTGGGTCAAGGCACTGGGATAAGGGTGGGGTCAACACTGTAACTAATGCTTAACTCCACAATAAGGGATTTATCTTT
>NW_006399753.1:36701915-36759129 GCF_000299155.1 Elephantulus edwardii
AGGAGGGACGGGTCCTTGGAGAGGGACATCATGCTTGGGAGGGTGGAGGGACGGCGCAGGAGGGGAAGACCCTCTATGAGATGGATTGATTTGGTGACTGGGGTAATCGGGATGGGTGTGTCAGAGGCGGTGTGGTTGGCGCAGGATAGATCAGGGTTTAGGGCTGTTGTGCATAGGGTCGCTATGAGTCGCAAATGACTTGACGGCACATAACAACAACAACAACAATTGAAAAAGGGTCTACCTTAAGCATCATGATCTCATAAGAACTATCTATATGGCATCAGAATGACAAAAGCAACTCTGAAGGTTAGACAGAAACCTTTGGGGACAGTGAGTTTATGTTAATGTGAGAGGAGCAACTCAAAAAAGGAGGACGAAAATGAATATGCCTAACTCAAAGGATGCAGGCAATGCCATTAAACTGTACATGTGTTGTTACTGTTACGTATCAGAGAGTTGGAACCTCCCTCTATCTGACTCTCCAACGGACTTTCAGAGGCAGTAAATCACACAGGAAGAGATTATCTGTCTTTCTCCCTCAGAGCACCTGGTGGATTAAAACCACAGGCCTTTGGTTTGGCAGTGCAACTCCTTACCACTTAGCCACCAGAGCTCCTTAAATAGTATATGTTGTTGTTGTTAGGTGTCACTGAGTACAACTCATAGCGACCCGATGAATAACAGAACTGAACTCTGTCCTAGCCTGTACCATCTTCATGAACTCTGACGTACTTGACCCCCCCACTGCTCAACCCATCACTGTGTCATTCCATCTCATGGAGGGTCTTCCTTTCCTTCGCTGACCTTTCCAAGCATGCTGTCCCTTTCAAGGAATAGTCTTCCCTAGCAACATGCCCAAACTATGTGAGACAAAGCTTCACCATCTTTGCCTCCAGAGAGCATGCTGGCTGCACTTTTTCCAAGACATTTTTGTTTGTTCTTTTGGCAGTTCATGGTATATCCCGTGCTCTAATCCAAAACTACAACTCAAAGGCATCACTTTTTCTTCTGTCATCTTTATTCTTTGTCCAGTTCTCAGATGCAGAGCAAGTGATCAAAAAGACCATTGCCTTACTCAGGCGTACCTTAGTCTTCAAACTAACATCATGGCTTCTCAGTAATTTGGAGAGGTCTCTGACAGCAGGCTTGCTCAGTACAAAATGTCTTGTGACCAATTGTGGATCCAAGTAAAATGAAATCATTGATAATTTCAATCTTTTCTCCAACTATCATGATGATTAGAGAAAGTGAAACCGGCTGCTCCTTAAAGGCAAAGATTCTGAAGCTCTGTCTGACATACTTTGGACATGGTGCAAGGAGGGACCAGTCCTTACAGAGGGACATCATGCCTGGGAGGGTGGAGGGACAGCACAAGAAAGAAAGATCCTCGATGAGATGGATTGACTCAGTGACTGGAGTAAGGACGGTAGGTATGTCAGAGACAGTAAGATTGTCACAGGATAGAGCAGGGTTTAGGACTCTTGCACATAGGGTCTCTATGAATTGCAAGTGACTCGACAACATATAACAACATCATGATGCCTTAGCAGTCCAGTGGCGAAGATTTTTGTCTTCTTAATATTGAGATGCAATTCGTATTTAAGCCTACAGTTTTTTATCTTCTTTAGCAATTGTACATGTAGAAACTGTTCAATTCATATATTCATTGCTATGTATATTCTCAAGAACAACAAAGTAAGTAAAAATTAAAGAGAAAAACCTCCTTTCAGAGATCAGTAAACCAAAGCCAGCTCAGTGTTAGTGAATTGATCCTGACTTGTAGCACTTTGTAGGACAGAGTGGAAAGCTCCAATCTTCATGAGAGCCAATTGCTGCATCTTTCTGCCACAGAGCAGCCGGTGGGATCAACCCTTTCACCATCTGGCTGGCAGCCAAGTGCTTTATCTATGCACCACCAGAGTTCCTTTAGAAGATGAAAAATAGGTTAAGTTTTAATGTCAATCTCTTTGCTGACATCTTAATTTTATGTTAGTCTATTAAGAGTTAAATGGGGGGAAATGTTTTCAATGCTCACAGAAGGAAGAATAGCAGTCTTATCTTCCAGCGGTCTCCTACAGGAATGAATGCATTTGTCGCATGGAGGGGAACTTTGTGTTCTGCATAACTGCATTTTGGTTTAGATGGTCACACTGTGGGACATGAGAAGGAATTTTGAAGTAAGTAGCTTGCTTCCTGCAGATAAGTGTATGTGTCCTCCTTATTATCATGAAAAGAAGTTAAAATAATAGCTACACTATAAACAAAGGGTTGCAAAGCCATCCTTGATTCTAATGGCTTGCAGCTCTGCTTTAGAATTACAGATGGCACTGGGTAGATCAATGCTGCATTAAATATAGGTGACTTTTTAATTTTTTCTCCCCTTCCTCTCCATGGGTGACTTAAAAAAAAATAGAAACAGATAGGCAGATTTTTAATAGAGACAGATAGACAAACATATTGGCTTGTGCAGTCAGAAATTCTAATGAATGGCATGGCTAAGTCTAAGAGATTAAACAATATCATTAAGACTGTCTTTTTTCTGTTCTCTTCATCTCTCATCTTTGCTTTTTTTTCTGTGCTGACATTGTACTTGGGCTTCCTCTCCCCTCAAAGCAGCCTAGTTGACCAGGCTTATCATGTTCTTAAAAATCATCAAGTTGATTCTGACTCATAATGACCCAGTAGGACAGAGTAGGACTGTCCATTGGGTTTCCAAGGCTGTAAATCTTTATTGAAGCAGATTGTTCTATTTTCCCCCAAGAGTTCAACCCACTGAACTTTGTTTAGTAGCCAAATGCTCAACCATTGGGCCAGTGGAGCTCCAACAAAACCTTTATTATTTTTTTATATCAGAAGAGATATTTCTTTCTCACTGAATGACTGTTTATCTCCTCAAGTGAATTCTGCTTGCCTTCCTGGCATCCCTTCATCAATCATGGTGTCTGAAGAATTGGTCCTGCAGCCAAAGCTAAGGGGAGAAATCAAGGAGTTAAGGAGCTGAACAGAATACTCACATGAAGGTTTAGTAAACCTTTCTCAGTAAATAAATCCATCTCTCTATGAGAAATGCCTTTCTTATCTTTATCTTGCAAAACTTACATTTTCAGTACAATAAAGCTAATGTGTCCTTAGTAGAAAAAAAAAAGAAAAGAATTGGTCCTGCAGATGACAGTCCTTGGGGGTCAGATGACAGCACTTGGAAGGGAAGCCTGCTCAGATGGAAATGTGCTGTGTGGCTCACACACTCACAGACATCTCCTTCTCCTGCCTGCCATATGCTACCAAATCTTCAGGACTTTGAGGATTGTTACAGAACATTAAGGGTTTGAGAGTTTAAATTACACAAAAAAGTCCCATGGCCTGTTAAAGGTCACGGTAGGATTAGCACTGAAATCAGCCTTTTGTCCAGTCAGATCTCTTCCCAGCATTATCACACTACATTCTGATTACACTATTGTCCCTTCAAACTCACTGTGACACAAACAAAGATCATTATTCTCCCCCCCCACCAACATCAATGCCAAAGTCCAAAGTCTCCAAAAGGTATCATTGTTTCCTTGGTCTCCCAGACATAAAAATTGGTTGCTGTCTCCTGTTGCTGTAACCTTTCCTTTCATCTTCATAGCCAGTCCTTTGGAGGTCCCTTCCATCTTCCTGTTCCTTCTTATACCCACAATCTCCACATTTGTCATGGCTTTATAACTTGACATCCAGAAAAGTAGGCACCCTGTTCCTCAAACCAGTCTATCTTGTACACAGTTATATATTAAAATACCAATAACATGAAATTTTATTATTCATATTTTGATAATATTTTGGTTAAAAATGTATGTAAATTCATACAACCACAATGCAATGTAATAGAGAACTAACTCCAAACCTCAAGGGCTTGAAAGAATGCATCAGAGTGTTGATGTCTGCTTATCAGGAGCAGCCTGTATGGGAGGATCTGAGCAGCTTTGTTTCTCACTGTAGGTCTTGGAGAAGAGAGCTCTGCTTCACATGCTTCTCATCCTTTTTGGCATAGCTTTCTAGGGCATTCTAAGATGACAGCAGTAGTGTCAAGACTCAAACTCCACTGCTTAGATTTCAAAATCTTCCACTGTGTTTCCCTATCTCATCAGTCCAACCCAATCCCTTTGGGTTATTCACGTGAGATACAGTTCTCAGACCTTGTGATCTTTCAGAATCTGGACAATTCTAGACAACAGACTGCATCCTGATTGTTTGCTAAATTTAGCCTTTCACACAAAGAAGGGGACATTGTCTCTGCTCACTGCTATGGATAGTTTTAACAAAATAAACAAACATTAAACAATTTCTGCTCTAGCCAAGAAACTGAGCCAAGGGTCTTGGTGGTGACTTTTTATTTTAGGTCTTTAGGGGAAGAAGTCTTGAGCAATCCTCAACAAACAATGGCAGCAGTTTATTTTTGTTGGGTCATCTTGGATCCTCTGCCACTTCCTTTTTGCTGATTGATAAGCTGACTAAAGAAATGAGGCAGAGGGGTTTTATTCCTTTATGTACGCACAGCTCCTCTGGACAGAAAATAAAAGCTCGGCATTCTTTCTGTATTCAGCACACTTCAAAGTGATAAAAATTTGGATATAGTACATCAAGGGTTATGGTTGTTCTAGATTTCGGTCTTTTTATAACTTTCTCATGTTTCACATTTGTTTGACCTTAGGTTAAAGGAACGCTTTTGAAAAGTATAATGATTTGATCCTAGCAATGGATGTAGCAAAAATACTGGGGTCGATAAGTTAAATTAAAAGGCTTAAAATAAAAATAAGAAAAAGAAAATGCAGCAGCAAAAACTAGATTTTTTCAAACTTTTAGCTTAGGACTACATACCATTAGATGCATTCCCAAGCAGTATTTTTATAAAAAATATTTTCATATTTTGTGAAAGAGTGAAAGAGCTTGGATTAGAAGGACTAAATGTCATAATGTTGTTATTGTTGTTGTTAGCTAGTTGCCGTCCATTGGGTGCAGCTTCACCAGGACCCCATGTGACAAAGTAGAACCACTCCAGAGGGTCTTCCTGGCTGTCATCTTAATGAAAGTAGATCACTGGATCTTATGCCATCATACCTTTGCATTGATTCAAACTGCCAACCTTTTCATTTTTTTCTGTTCTTTTTAAAATTTTCTATTATTTTATTTATGAAATTTGAATACATTCCTTTCAGGAACAAATTCTTTCAATTACTCTCACCCCCACATCAAATTGTACAAACCGATGATGAATCCTCTCTCTCCCTGCACATCCACATCTCTCTGCTTCCAGCCTCTCCTACCCCTCTTGGAATCTTATACTCATTCTACAATAATGGTTTTATACAATATTTATCCTTGTGGGACTGAGTTATTTCACTCAGCATAACTGCCAAACTTTTTAAATTAGCATCCAGGTATCTTAACCTCATAATCCTCATACTCTGAATTAATTTTCATGGCTTGCTCAGGCGTGTTCTATGCACTTTGTCTTTAGTATTTTCACCCCTAAGAGGCCTACTGTCATTAAGTCAAGGACTATGAGTATTTTTGCCCATGTTTTCTTTCCCACAAAAGTCTGAACACCACTATGTGTACTGAGGTTTTATAATATTGCCTAAAATATATGTTTCAATGGTTTCCTGAGGAGAAGGAAAAGAAGTTTGTTGTTTTTTGGGTTTTTGTAAAGACATTTTAAGATAGTAGATACATGTGGTGGTGTTTTTGTTGAGAACTACGCATATGTGTGGGCACATTTGTAAAGAGAGAGGCTGCGCACACACACACACAAACACACACACAGGAAATTCCTGTGAAGAGATCTAAAAAGAAGACTTCAGAACATTAAGTTACCTTTATGGCTTGACTTTCTTATTATACCCCTATTTATTTAATTTTTAGGTTTCATTTTGTCTATAATTCATAGATACCATGTTCTTGTTAGGCATTAGGAACACAGTCGTCAGTGTGGATTGCATCTCAATGTCAAGAAAACAAAGATTCCTACCACTGGACCAATAGGCCACATCATGGTGGATGGAGAAGAGATTGAAACTATCAACAACTTCATTTTATTTGGATTAACACTTAACAGCCTTGGTACCAGCAGTTGGGAAATCAGGAAACGTATTGTATTGGTAAAGTCCGCAGTTAGGGATCTCTCCAAATTATTGAGCTGTAATGATGTCAGTTTGAGAACTAAGGTGCATCTGATTCAGGACATCGTCTTCCAATCACTTGCTATGCATCTGAGAGCTGAACGATGAATAGGGATGACAGAAGAATTGACGCCTTTGAGCTATGGTGTTAGAGAAGAGCACTGAACATCCCATGGACAAATATGTCTTGGAGAGGGTACGTTCAAAGTGCTCTTCAGAGGCAAGGATGATGCAGCTTCACCTCACATACTTCATGCATGTTGCTAGGAGGGGCTCCTTGGAGCGGAATACAATGCTTGGAAAGGTCAACGAAGGAGAGGAAGATCCTCAACCAGGTAGATTGACACGGTGAGGTTTGCAGTGGTTTCTAGTGTGTCAGGAAGTTTGAAGACTGGCACAGGAGAGGGTGAGGTTTAGATTCACTGTTCATAGGGTCACTATGAGTTGTACTCATCTTGACAGCACCTAACAATAACAACATCTGTATGTACAAGTATAATGAGTTATAGAAGCAATTTCAATTAGTCTCTATTTGGCTTTCCAAATGTTGTTCTTATGTACCACTGAGTCAGAAGAAACCTTCCAGCGGGCACAGAAGGAGATTGCCCTGCGTGGAGCAGCTGGTGGATTCAAACTGCATGCCTGTGCTTTAGCAGCGCATCTCCCTACCACTATGCCACCAGAGCGTTCAGATGCAGTCTACGAAGATTTAGAAGTTCAAGGACATTTCATTGGAACCGGTGTGATAGTTCATGGGCAATTCAACCTTATAAGAATCTTTAAGAACTTTCTATGTTTAGCAGCTGTCGTCTAGGAACACAGAAATGAAGAAATAGGTGCTGTCTTTCAACAAAGTAGCCTGACAGTAAGAAACATAACATTTCCTCTGGCCTTTTATTTTAAATAATTCTTTTTGTTACTGTGGAAGTGGTGTACCATCGAGTCAGAACCAACTCAAAGCTGACCCTCCAGCAGGTTTTCAGAGGCTTAAAGCGCACAGGAGGAGATTGCACATCCTCCTCCCACAGAGCTGCTGGCTGGGCAGCACATAAAAATGGGAAAGAGGGCTTGAAAGAATCCTAGCCACAAAAACAATTAGGGGGAGCTGGTTAGATGGGTCATCTAGCCATTTCAGATCAGGGTCATTTGCAAAGGTTTAGCAAGGGGGGATTAAGGACCTGCTCAGAGCAATTAGACCATATAAAACCCCAAATGCCTCATTTATCAGAATGGATACCAGTTTGGCTACTGTTGCTAAATGAAATTTTTTTAAAAAGTGATGCACATATGACTTATGAGCCAACCTGGGGCCACGCCATCTATTATCAGTAATCAACAGATTTGAGTCTTTCATAAATGAGATTGTCAGGGTCCAGGGGATTTACCAGCAGCCTGATAGTCCTCCAATCATCTGGCTGCCTTACTTTGGTAATGGGAAGTTGTCAGGAATGAGGCTGGTCAACAAATCTTCTTGTCTGGTGCATTAAAGATAATGTCACAAAATCAGAGGATCTTGGATCACATCCTACCAAACATCAAATCCACAGAGGCTGCCAGAGGCCTCAGTTACCTAGGCCAGTCATTGGGCCTCCACAACGTGTGAAACACAGGCTGGGACTTTGGGAGCTTTTAGTCCAGAGTGAGATGTGGAACAGATAAAAAAGCTCAGCCGCCACAAAAATGCAAAAACCCATCCGGTAGCCACCGACCACATGCAAAAATGATACACTGGAAGGTCCTGAGTCGTCGTGGTCAGGTAATGGTGAAACTGCCTTTTCTCTTTGCCTTATTATTTATATTGTTGTTGTTGTTAGGTGCCATTGAGGCAGCCACAACTTGTAGTGAGTGACCCTGTGTAAAATAGTTCTGATGTAAAGTTCCAAATTGGCTATATGTTCACATGGCTCAAGAATTTTTAAATTCCAGAAAAGATCTGACGCAAAAGGGAAATCTTTCCATCCTTATCAGCATTAGGAGGTACAATCGTGATGTTCCCTAGAGGCAAGGATGGTAGAACTTCATCTCATCTACTTTGGGTCTGTTGTCAGGAGGGTCCAGTCCTCAGAAAAGGACATCATACTGGGCAAGGCAGAAGGTCATCAAAAGATAGGAAGATCCTTCACAAGGTGGATTGACACAATGACTATAAAAACAGGCTGAGACATGTTGGAAATCATGATGATGATATAGGATAGGACAAGATTGTGATCTGTTCATAGGGTCGCTATAGGTCACAGGGTCACACAGGGTCACTATGAGTCAAAGTTGACTCAATAGCACTTAATAACAATAATCTTTCCTAAGAAATAACTAGTATTATCATCATCATCATCGGTATTTCATTCATTCTGAAAATTTTTAATTTGAGTATAGGAAATATAAAATGCATTTGTATTTTGCTCTGTATTTTTTCCCCCTAAAAGGTAGGAGGCAGACTACAATACAAATATCCTTTGCTTTGTCTTTTTTCTTATCAAATAATACATCTGGGGGATCTTTTACTTTTAATACAGGGAGTCCCCAACTGAGGACAGGCTTCTGACGGGTGATGACTCTCCATCACTGATTCTGATGTAAATTGAATCTCCCTCTCCCTCCAGTTTTCATTATTATGCTTTCTATTTTCAGTGTTTTTGTAAATCTGATCTTGGAACATCTGGGAGTTAACATCTGAGAATACTAACTTCAGCAAATTGCATATTGCAACAACATACGTAGCACATAATCACCAACAATTCATCAAAAACCTTCCTCTGCTTTCCTGACCTTCCATTTTTTCGAGGATAATGTCTTTCTCTAAAGGGTGGTCCCCTCTTAACCACATGCTCAAAGTATATGAGATGAAGCTTCACTAACTTCGCTTTAAGGAGTATACAGCTGCTCTCTCTTCAAGCCAGTCCATAGGATATTTAGTGCTCCTCTCTAGCACCACAACTTAAAGGCATTGAATCTTATTCTTTCATCTTTATTCACTGTCCAACTCTCAGATGCATAGCAAGTAATTAAAAAAAGACCATGGCTTGAACAAGGCACACCTTAGTCTTTAAACTGACATAATTGCCTCCAAGTCCTTTGGAGAGGTTCCTGACTTTCCTGATGCCGCACATCTTTTGGTTACCTGACAGCTGGTACCAAGGTTGTTGAGTGTGGATCCAAGTAACAGGAAATCATTGGCAATTCCTATATTTCTTCCATTTACCATGATGTTGCCTGTTGGCCCAGTGATGAGTATTTGTGTTTTCTTGATACTGAGATGCAATCCAAACTGAAGGCTATAGTCCTTGATCTTTCGCAGCAAGTGCTTCGAGTCCTCTTCACTTTCAGCAAGCAAGGCTTTGTCATCTGTATAATGCCAGTCATTGAGTCTGAAGATCAGAGCCTAGAAAATGCAATTTGCTTGAGTTGTGGCTAACCCACTGACATTGTTACTTCTTTTTCTCCTATTTTATTTTTATTTTGTATTGATTTGCATGCTAAGTTCATTTACATTGTGTATTATTCATGTACATTGCATTTCACACTTTCCTACATTCACATAGTATTTCAAATGATTCACTTGTGTTTTGTAAAATTAATCACTACTGATCTATGCCTGGTATTATCCCGTCTTTCCAGTTCCCCAGTGGATCTTTCCTAATTCCTTCACAGACACCACCCTTCTCCCCTCACTAAACTCTCTTATCCAAAGACACTCAGTCACTTCTAACTGTAGGAGTCAACAGGACAGAGTAGAACTGCCCATAAAATTTCACAGACTGTAAATATTTTCAGAAGGAGATTGCCATTATCATTCTCTTAGGGAGGGGCTGCTGGATTCACATAGCTCATCTTGAAATTAATAGACAAGTATTTTATCCACTGTGCCCCCCAAAAGAAGGGCGGATGGGAGAAGTTACTCAGGCGCCAGGCCGCCAGGCCGAGGGGAAGAAGGAAAACAGAAAAGGACCGGCTGCTTGATGACACCAGGAGGCGCTGCAGCACACATTTGTCTGAAGGTCTTGTTTACAGAGGTGTTTGGGAGCCCAAATAAACTTCAGAGGTCTTTTGGTCTAACCTCTGCAGTTTACCGAGAGGAATCTAAGGCGTGAAAGATCCACAATGTGGTCATTAGATATTCTGCATTTGGCCTAAATTTGAGAGACATTCTCCTCCTCTCTTCCCAGGAAGGTCAGGCACAGTCGTCACGGTTATGAAAGGCAGTGTCTGCGGGAGGTGAGGCTGCAGGGTTTTGTATCATAGCAGCAGGAGGGATGGATGATCTCCGAGAGCAGTTCTATCGAAGCCACTGTTTAAAAATCATTCCACAGAACTTCTAATACGTCTCTTTCTAAGTGCAGGATTCTGAAGTCTTAAAGCAGTGGCACGGCCCGGCTCAGCCTTTGAGATTTCACCGGGGTGAAAATAACCCAAATCCACCAGACAGCAAAAGAAGGGGAAACGGAGGAAGATCAAGGCCGCTAGCGTCTGTAATGAAAGAATAATAGGCTTAATTTTCCTGCTTAGGGCTGATCTTCAGAATTCGAAAATTCTTTAAGCTTTAAGTTTCTACAATAAACTATGGATTGATTCGATATTTTGGTCCCAATCTCCATGGCAGTGCCTATTTGTCAAAATTATTTGTCAGCAAAAAGGCCAGCTATTTCAAGGTGAGCAATGAGAATTATTTGAGTTTTGTTACAATTAGAAGACCAAGTGATAAAAACATTTCCTTTCAAGAGGCCTATATCTTGTTTGTTTTTCATGAATATGAGTAGTTTATTATTTTTTTAACTATTGGGGGCTATTTGAGTGAAAGTTTACAGGGCAAATAGTTTTTCCACTTATCCATTCATACATATTTTGTTTCATAACAGTGATCACAATTCCCATATTACAACAGCATTCTAACTGATTCAATCTTTTGATTCTCATTTCCACTCATCCTTCTATCCTATCGGTGCTGCCTTCAGAGCTTGATCCCTGGGAAAATGTTGCTTTATTGTATAAATAAAATGTTGCTTTCTTGTATAGATGACTATTCTAAGAAGTGAGTACTTTCCTAGTATTCTTGTTCACTGAGTAGACTTCTCTATCATTTAACTGAAATTTGAGCCAAAGGGGTGAATTGAAACTTGCCATATTTTAAGGCAACATTGGTTAAGACTTGAGCACTCACTCAGTTGATTTACTAGGATCTAGTAGCTCTGAACTATACCCTCTAAATAATCTCTTCCCCTAAACACTCTGCCCTCATTGCTCTCTTAGTTCCAGATTGCTATCCATCAATGTCGTTTGAAACACTGGTGGCACAGTTTTCAGCATCATAGCAATGCACAAGTATAACAAACTGACAGACAAGTGCTGCGTCAACTAGAATAAGGAAGCAACTGATAAACAAGCATGAATACAGACATACAATCAACAAAGTAATTAGCACTATGCAGACCAACCTCCCAATACAACAAACTGACAGGTCAGTCTCACAATTTAGGAGGCTCCATAGTCAAGCCACACCTACCAGCTCTAATAGACTACTTTCTGCCTCTGATAGTTCTGGAAGAAGTTTCTTGTGTCTGAGATTCTGCTCCCAGACCTTATTCCTGTGGTTGTTTGGTGCTGGAGCCTTCTAGCTGAAGTGCACAGCTGTTGAAGCAGGTGAGGGCGATCTTGCTTGCTGAAAGTAGGAAGCATTTGAAGCACTTGCTGCAGAAGGTTAAACACCACAACCTTCAATATGGGTTGAATCTCAGCATCAAGAAAATAAACATCCTCCCCACCAGGCAGATAGGCAACATCATAATGGACAGAGAAAGGATTGAGACTGTGTCAATGACTTCATTTCCCTTGGACCCACAATCAATACACCTGGTACCAGCAGTTAGATCAGGAGACATATTGCACTGGGAAAGTCTGTAGTTATGGACCGCTCCAAAGTATTGAGGAGTAGTGATGTCAGTTTGAAGACTAAGGTGCATCTGATTCAGGCCATAGTTTTTCTGATTACTTCCCATGCATCTAAGAGCTGGACAATGAATAAGAATGACAGAAGAATAATTTATGGCTTTAAGCTGTGGAGAAGAGCATTGAACATCCATCCATGGACGGCCAAGAGAACAAACATGTCTTGGAGAGGGTGCAGCCAGAGTGCTCCTTGCAGGCAAAGATGATAAAGTTTCATTTCACATACTTTGGGCATGTTGCTAGGAGAGGTTATTCCTTGGAGAGGGACATCATGCTTGGAAGCTGGATGGGAAGCAAAAGAGAGGATGACCCTTGACCAGGTGGTTTTACATAGTAACTGCGGTAATGGGCTTGAGCATGTCAGAGATTGTGAGGATGACACAGGATAGGGCAGGGTTCAGATCTGTTGTTCATAGGGTCACTATGAGTCATATTCAATTTGATAGCCCCTAACAACAATATCCCTTTCTCGGTGAAGTAGTCCTCGTCTCCCTTTCCCAGTACTAAGCAGTTAACCACAGGCATAAGCAGTTAAGCACTTCGCTCCTAACTGAAATGTTGGTAGTTCAAACCTACTAGCTGTTCCATGGGAGAAAGATTTATCTGCTTCCATAAAGATGAATTATCTCACTCACTACCATTGAGTCAGAACAGACTTACAGCTGACCCTCCAGTGAGTTTTCAGAGGCTATAAATCACACAGGAGGAGATACCCAACTTTTCCCTTCAGCGCTCCTGGTAGATTAGAACCACAAGAGGCCTAGCAGCCCAACTCCCTATGAACTACACCACCGGAGCGCTGTCACATGGGATCATTATGAATCAAACTTGAGTGGAGGGCACCTGACAATGACTTCTTTTTATTATTACCATTATTAATTTTAATGAAAATTAGAGACTTTGGATTTCCATTCATTCATTGTTACACTTTTCTCCCTGCCCCCCCCCCCCATTTCACTCTTCTCTTGGAAAAGTAAAAGAAAAATTCTTTCATTATTATACAATACCACCCCCCAGATCCACTCCACTATGCAGCCTTCCTTCTGGACTCCTGTCATGACAATAAAACCTAATCACATATCCCTTTTAAACAGTTTTCTCCCTCATTTGTTTCAATGCAGTATACATAATTTATCCCATCTTTCTCAGTCTCCACCCAAACCTGATGACAATGACTTGTTAATTGTAGCATCTTTTAGGCATCCATATCCCCTGTCTCAAACCATCTCAAATCACTTGCAGACCATTCAACCTATCAACTGTTTTACATTCACCTGTCTGCATCTGTTTCCCACTAGATAGCCAGACTTTGAGATCAAGAACCATGGCAACAAATATTTGTTTAAGTGGAAAAACAAGTGTCTATGAATGTAAAGAGATTTGTAAACAATTTTAAAAGGGAGAAAGTTAATTCTGACCGCATACTTAACCATATTAAATCCTAATAGTTTGCATTAATTTTATTTTTAATAAGATAACATTAAAATCATTCCTTTTTTAAAAATGAGTAGGTGAGACTTAAGTCAATGTTTTGTTGAACTTCTGGGAGTATCTGCTTACTAATTTAAGAGACCATGTCTCCTGGGGTTGTTGAGTGTTTATATTATGGATTTAGCCCTCTCTTCTGGTCACTTACTTGCTCCAGTCACTGTGGATTCCCTTAACTGAACTAAAAAAAAAAAAAATGTCTGTGGTCACTCCAATGCCACACAATGCAGAGGGAGTCAGAGTAGAAAAAATGGCCTCTTAACCAATTGTAGTTAAAATATCTTGGGTTTTTGCATGTCACCTGCCTATTTCAGGTTGTAAAGTAAATCTTCCTGCAATCCTGATGCAGCATTCTTGTTCACATAGTTTATTTAACTCCCTGGATTACTTGATCACCCTGACACACATCTTTCCTGATTATAAACCATACAGAATTTATTTGTTCTATATTTTCCATGAAACAATTAATATACTTTTGTGACATTGATTATAACTATCACTAAACAGTATTCTTTCGACTTCCTCTCTGTGTGTTTAATTTTCATCCACCTTTAATCTTCTCCTTTCCTGCCTCCAATTCTTAACTCTTAGATAAATGCTGCCCTTTTGATTGACTATTCTAAGGATTGTGCACCTTCTTAGAGTTATTGTTTGCTTTATTAATCTATCGTTAGTCTGAAAAGGAATCCAAGAGGATTTTTTCCATTCCAGGATAATATTTTCCCATTATTTTTTTAAAGGCTCTACTATGTCATTTATTGTTCTTAAGTCCTGGAGCAAATTGCATCTACCATCTGGGTTGTTATATTTTCCCATTTTTAGAGAAGAACTTGAAATACAAGAAGGGTTCAATGACTTGCCCAAAGTCACACAATTGGTAAACTGTTAAACTGGGAGGAGTGTCCATGCTTTTCAAACATAAGTCTTGCTCTGTAACAAAAGGAAGGCGTTCAGATGATAAAGCATGCAGGGAGTTACACTGCTAACTGGCATTTTAAACCCACCAGCAACACTGCAGGAGAAAGATGGGCAATACCTTCCTGTGAGAGATACAGCCTCAGAAACATAATGGAAGGTCAGCGATGAGGTTCCTACTCCATCACCATGAGTGAGTAAGTGTTAGCAAAAGGGGTAGTTATAGAAAATAAGAATGGAAGCAGGGAGGCTTTGGAATAATTGAGGTAAAAGTTAGGATAACCCGGGCTAGGGTGAGGTGAGTGTGGAACAAGTCTGAGATACCAAATTTAAGGTTGTCAATATTGTTGTTAGTTGCCATCGAACGGAGTATGACTCACAGTGACCATGCAAATAACAGATCTGACCCCTGTCCTATCCTGTGCCATCCTCATCATCTCTGACATACTTGAGCCATTGCTGCAGTCACTGCATCATTCTGTCTCATCAAGGGTCTCTCTTTTGCTGACCCCCCACCTTTCCAAGCATGATGTCCCTTTCCAAGGATTAGCCTCTCCTAACAACATGTCCAAAGTGTGTGAGAAGCTTTATCATAGTTGTTTCTAAGGATCACTCTGGCCACACCTTTTCAAGACATATCTATTTGTTTTTTTGGCAGTCCTTGGGATGCATATTCAGCACTTCTCCAACAGCACAACTCAAAGGCATCAATTCTTCTTGTGCCAGCTTTATTCATTTTCTGCCATAGCAAGTGATAATATGATGAGTACTAAAAACTCACCAATTAATAGCTTAACATGATATTGAAAACATTAAGGTTAGGATTTAAAAGAAATATATTCTAAACAAAATATTAAAATTTTAAGAGGTGAGGGTCAGTATTACTGGCTTTTCCTTTTCACCTGTCTTCAATAGACGGGTGTGGAGGCAGTGGGTGTGGGACAAGGGTCGGTTGCTTGGCGTCCAGCACACTTCTACCTTTGGTATTTGATGTAACAGTATTAACTTCTGTTTCTCAGAAGTTCAACATCGGTAGGGAGCTAGGTGGAAGATTGTTGATTGCCATCTGCTCAATATCCAACCCTATGTGACAGAGTACTACTGCACATCTCCTGGGCTTTCTCCCGCACAGCAGCTGGGTGAAAATCTAAAGCCTGCCTTTCCGTGAGCAGCGCAGGGCGTAACTGTTGCACCACCAAGTATCTTGAGGGATAGATCGTCGTAAGAATTCATTGGATTAGGTCACATAGAAAAGCAGGTGGTGTACAAGGGGACAGGGCAGAGCATCACATTTTACCGCCTTTACATTCTCAGACTGTGAATCCAAGATTATCTTAATGACAGGTTAGAGTGAAGAGGTGGATTTTCAGTATTTCAGTACTTCAGAAAGCTATAAACAGCTGTTTCCGGTTAATTAGAGGCATGTATGAGCCATAATAGAATTCTTTCTGCATTGTCCTAGGCCCTTCCTAGAAAAGGTTAATTGTCAACCCTTTCCTAATCCAAAATTAATTGTTAACCAAGCTGAGCACAAAGTAAGACTCAAAACGGATTTAGGCTAGCTGTAGTTGAACAACAAAAGTAGCCAAGAAATTCCTGGGGAATCTGGCAAATTTCTGACTAGAAAAAACCAAGGATATCTTAATAGTGGTCTCAAGAAATTGCTCAAGAAAGAACCAGCCATTCAGATATTCTTCCCCAAGGTTCTCCGGAAAGCAAGAACTCAGAGAAGCAAGCCCGTGACCTTGGGCCTATAGGAGGGCCACGGGCCCAGAGCCGGAATAGGTGGTGGGGGCGGCACCAGGGGGGTGTGGCTAAAGGGAGGGCGTGACGAGAGGCGTGGCTAAGGGGTTGGGGTGGGACGTGCCGCAGAGTCCAGTGAGAGTCTCAGACAGGACGGGGTTGGGGCGTGGCGTGGCGAAGTCGGGGCAGAGCATAGGTGAGTGACATGAAATTGCTGTCCAGGGAAAGTGCAGACGCAGAAAAGTGGGGACGAGGACGGCGGGCGGGAAGAAGCGGCGGGATTGGGCGTGGCGGGGGCGGGACGCGCACGCGCAGGAAAGATGGCGCTACATCTGGTGCGGAGGGAGGTTCGCGGAGCGGCGTTGGCGCTGCGGAGGCTGTGAGTGCGAGTCCCTACTTCCCCGCCGCCCGCCCAGCTCTGACGATTGGCACTCCCCGGGCTGGGCGTGTCTTCCCTGGTCCCCCGCGAGCACCCTGGGGGCCTGGTGCACTATGTGCCCCTCACGCGCCGGTTCCACCTGTCCTGGCAGCCCTGCGCGGGCACTCATAGTACACAGGGTGGCTGATACCTACCATGCGTGCCTCATGCCTTTACATGGACCCGTCAAACGGGTGCAAACATTAGACAGTGTAAACGAACTTATCAATTTTCAAAGCAAAAGTGCTGTCTCCCTGATGTGCAGGTGATACTCGCTAGCAGATACCCTGGAGCTGTTTTAAGGAGCATTAGTGGTATAGTGGCCAAAGCACTTGACTGTTAACCAAAAGGCAGGTAGTTGGAATCCCCCAATTGCTTTGCATAAAGAAATCCTTTCTTCCATAAAGAAATCCTGTGGTCTGTTCTATTGCAGGGTCTCTGTGATTTGGAATGGATTATGAATGGCAATGTGTAGAATGGAATCTTGACAGGCAGAGTACAAGGTGGAAAAGTTCTCTAGATTAATAACGCCTATTCCTTTGTTTAGGGAGCTCTGGTGGCAAGAAGCTGCGCTGCAGTGTCGAAGGCACTCGGTTCGAGGCCACCAGTTGCTCCGCGTGAAAGGGATGGGCAGTCCCCTCCTGTGGGATTAACTGTCTCTGGAAACTTGCCTGAGTGTCAATTATGGGTCGGTTCCGACTCTGTAGTACAACTACAACATTCCTTTGTTTAGCACAGCAGTTCCCAATTTCTTTCTGGCCCTAGGACACTTGTGCTCCTAGAAATTGAAGAGCTTTGCATGTCACCCATTCGTTCATTGCCTGGAGTCTGACTGATTCAGATGATTTTTCAGAGGCTGTAAATCACACAGGAGGAGATTGCCTGTCTTGTGAATTTGAACTATCCACTTTTTAGTTGGCAGCACAGTCAACTGCTTACCCATTAGGCCACTTGAGTGCACTTTTGTATACATGGATATCTATTGTTATTTTAAGTAGTGGGAATTAAAACGACTTTTTAAAATGTTTTCTTTAAAAAACGGCCACATTTTCCACGTTATTAATTTTCTTTAAAAAACGGCCACATTTTTCACGTTATTAATGAAACAATGATCTTTTTTCAAAAGAAAACTTGTGAGAGGCATTTGAAAAAATTTGTGGTATACTAGAAGACAGTTGATTTCTCTTACTAGTTATTTTTGCAAGGGGAGGTAATCTTCAGAGAAGTGTGGGCCTCTCCTAGATGCTTATGTTCATTTAGAAAAGGGAGGTTTTCCCAGACTCATTCCAGGGTTTCCAGAACCACCCCCCTGGATGTCTTTGGACCACGTTTTGAGAACTGCTGCTCTAACATTACTCGTTTATCAGCTACCTTCACATCCATTTGGCTATACAAACTGCCCCTTGTGAAGACAAGTTGGCGACTTGTTTGAAAAAAATGAGGAAACAGACTCAGATTAAGGGACTCTCTACGGCTCCAGAACTTTTTACATCTGCGTGCTCAGTGTCTTTTAGTGCCCTGTGCCAGTACCCACCTATTCTTATCAGCTCCTCTTCCCATTACCTAGATTCAGGCTTAGAGGAGCAGCCAGGCTGTGTACACAGATATTTCCAGCAGGTTCCTTTCCTGACATTTAAAGGGCCAACTTCTGTGGGCTGTTAAGTAGTGAATCCAATTACCACATGAAGTTACCACTTTTAGCACACCTGGGGCTCAGCTCACACAGTGTTCCTCATCAACCTTAGCACTCTGGCTCATGTGAGCACACCTCTAAGGTCCCACATGAGCAACACACTTTCATCCAGGGGTCTTCATGGAGCCTACCCACAGCAAACCCACTGCTGATAAGTCAAATCCTGACTCTTACTAACCCTCCAGAACAGAGCAGAACAGCCCCCATGGTTTCCAAGACTATCATTTCATAGGAGCAAAGTGCCACGTCGTTCTCCGTGCAGTACCTGGTTTGAAGTACTTACCTTTTGGTTAGCAGTTGAGCACTTCACCACTGTACCATTGGGACTCTTTTGTAGACCCCACGTCAGGGGTTAACCTAGCACAGGGCACACAGAACACACAGTTTGGCAGAAGTAAAGGAGCTGACTATCAGCTTAGAAAAGTCTATTTAGAGATACCTTAATTTCTACCTTAGGTGGTTATCCTCCTATGCCTTGAGGCCAATAGATCTGCTTCTGGTGACTTTTCCTTCTGTGTGCAGAATATCAACAGCATTCCTGATGGTAGTGTTAGTTGTCAAGTTGGTATCAAATCATGGCAACCTTATATATAATAGAAGGAAAATAGTCCAGTCCTGCATCATCGTCATGAGTTCATTTGAGTTCACTGTTGTAACTAGTACGTTGACCCATCTCATTGACAGTTTCCATTGTTTTTGCTCCATTTTCCCAGCCACAATATCCTTTTCTAGCAATTTTCTGATAATGCATCTAAAGTAAACGTTCTGAAGTCTCTCTGTCTTCACTTCTCAGGAGCATTTGGTTATTTTTTTAGAGACTAGTCTGTTCTTCTGACAGTCAATATGGTATATTCCATATTCTTTGCTAAGACTACAATTTAGTTGGCTTTCCTTTTTTGTTGTCTAGATTTTGCGTGCATATGAGGTGAGTAAAAAGATTATCATAGCTTGGGCCAGGTACACCTTAGTCATCAGCGTGACATCTCTGCAGTTTAAAAGATTTGCCCAGTGTACTATGTCATTTGATTTCTGGACTACTGCTTCTATGGATGTTAATTATTGATGTAAGTAGAATAAAATCACTGGCAACTTCTTTTTTTGTCTCATTTACAGTGTTGTGTGTGGCAACTCATAGCTGACCCTTCTGCAGGTTTTCAGAGGTACACTGGAGGAGATTGTCCATCCTTCTTCCACAGAGCAGCTGGTGGATTCGAATCACGTGCCTTTTGGGATTGCAGTGGAGCCACCAGATAGTCTTGTTTATTAGCTGGCTTTGCCAGCAGGCAGGAACACTTTCTGACTTCTCCTCATATTCTGGCCTTTGCTCCTGCTGCAGTGTCCTGTCTGCTGCTTTGCTGCCTATCTTGTCTCTGGCCATCAGAGCCTGAGTCACTCTTGCTCTGACCTCTGCCTAGAGAGAAGGGCAGCACCTTGAATCATGTTTCTTCAGACGGAGAGCCTTTCGCTTTTACTGTAGCAACTGCTGCCGTCTATTATGTGCCACATGCAGTAAGATCCTTTGGCACTACCTGCCTGAAAGCACACATTCACTATTAGGTGAAAAAAAATTAATTTAAGAATGTTCAAGACCATTCCAGACACATTGCTTGGGCTTTTTGCTATTTCTCTGTCCTTCCTAGCTTGCTCCCACCTTGGTCATTGGCATAACTTTCTTGTGCCTGGTGTGCTCTTCCCTAAATTTCCTCATGCCAATGAGTGACTGAGATTCCCCAAGGCCTAGGAAGTGTCCAGGACAGCATTTTTGTGGTTGTGGTTATGTGCTGTTGAGTCAATTAGGACTCATAGTAACTCTATGAACAATAAATAGCTCTGAACCTTGCCCAATCCTGAGCCAGTCTCA
This sequence comes from Elephantulus edwardii, assembly GCF_000299155.1. NCBI lineage: Eukaryota > Metazoa > Chordata > Mammalia > Macroscelidea > Macroscelididae > Elephantulus > Elephantulus edwardii. Next base: position 36,722,132 of record NW_006399753.1, read on the forward strand.
CTATCTCTGACATACTTGGCCCCATTGTCACAGTCACAGTGTCAGTCCATCTCATCTAAGGTCTTCCTCACCTGCACTGAGGCTCTACCCTTCCAAGAATAATGTATTTTTCCAAGGACTGGTCCCTCCTGGCAACATGCCCAAAATATGTGAGACAGAACTTCAATAATCCTTGCCTCCAAGGAGCAGCCTGGCATCCACCTCTCTGGGACAGACCTGTTTGTACTCTTGGCAGTCCAGGGTATGTTCAGTACTCTTCTCCAGCACCACAATTCAAAGGCATTAATTCCTCTTCTGTCATCCTTTGTCATTGTCTATCTCTCAGATGCATAGCAAGTAATTGTGAAGACCATGACCTGGATCGTTATTAACATTATGAGTTGCCATCAAAATCTAACTCATAGTGACTCCATTTTTTCAGGGTAGAACTTTTCAGCACAGAATTTTCAAGGCTGGGCCTTTTGGAAACAGATCATGAGGCCTGTCTTCTAAGATGTTGTTGGGTATGTCCAAACCACCGACCTCTTGATCAAGAGTTGAGCATGTAACCATATGTGCCACCTAGGGACTCCTGACACAGGGTAAATAAATCCTTCAAAAGCCAAGCCCACTATGGTGGAGTTGTTTCCAACTCATGTCTGACCCTACATCAGATTTCCAAGGCTATAAATCGGCTATAAATCTTTACAGAAGGAGGCTGCCTTATCTCTCACAGAGCAGCTCGTGGGATCAAACCACCGAACTTTTGGATTAGCAGCCCGGCATGTAACACACTACACCACTAGGATTCCTTTGTCATAGAGTAATCACTTAGTAAATAATTACTAAGTGAATGAAATGCCAAAGTTACATTCTGAACTCCCCTATTTATCTGATGTACTTATATTCCATACTCTTTCCTCTAACCCAGTCTTTCATTCCACAGCAGTATTTGTTAGAGGATTTTCAACCAACGTTAGCATCAATGTGGTTGTGCCCTGCTCCCCCCGCCCCCTTTTTTTTTCATTAAAGACAGAGAAGAACTTATTAAGAGAAACACTCTCAGAAAGCAAGTGGGCCCATCTGAGGAGTAGAGAGGTGAGAAAGGATTCAGTTGTGCCTTTTTTAAACGTTGGTTGTGCCTTCATGGCCTTGGTAAGTAGAGCAAGCATTTCTTTTGCACAATTGAATCTGTCAGTTCTCTGATTGACTTGCTCTCTTTGGCTTCAGGGTGTGAGTCTCAGCCAGATGCAGCTGTGGGTTCTGTTGCCATTAAGAAAAGCAAACACACTCCAGTTAGCAGCCTTGTTAGAGAATAGGTGTATATAATGAAGCCTGAAGAGGTTCTCCTCTAGAAGTAGAAAACCTGAGAAGGTTGACTGATTGAAATATTTGAAAATTAGAAAGCTAGCTTTTGACATACACATTTTATAGATACAGCACTTGTCCGTGTTTGTGCTGTTGTCATCTTTTTTGTGTCTTCAAATGTGTAGAAAGGCAATAGTTGGTTCTAGAAATTGTAATGAAGGAAGAAGGTGCTAAGTGGGCTTGACTTCCCCTACAGGGTGATTCTGGTGGGAGGTTGACTTTATTGAGGTTTAATTATATAGACACTCAGATTCACAATTATCAGTTCATTGAATTTTGACAAATAAATAGGTAACCACTGTCATGCTGCTGCTGTAAAGCATTTCTTCACCCAAACTCCCTCATAGGAGTACTTTTGCAGTTAATCCTTTTCCTCCCCACTTTAGTGATGTGCTGGTATGTGACAGCTGATTCTTTGAGGGGGAGGGGATTAAGACCTCATTTGTGCTATTTGGTAAATGGTGTCAATATTCCCAACATGATTAAATTGCAGGGTCCATTGGGGCTTTCCTGAATCCCTATGCACCAGTATATGAGTACCAGCTCCAGCTTACCATTGTTATACTCCCTTATACCCTGGTAATCACAGAGCTTTCTGTTACTGTCGTTTTGCATTTGCTAAGATTTTTATATAAATGGAATGATTCCATATGTCATTTGTTTTGTGTTTGGCTTCTTTCACATGGTGTGATAGTTTTAAGATTTATGCATATTGCATGAGTAAGTAATTCGTTCCATTTTTATGGGTGAGAAGTATATCTTGTACAAATTTACAACAGTTTATGTAATCCAGTCCAGTCACCAGATGATTTGAGTGGAGTGTTTGAAGTTTTTCCAGATTTAGCTAAATAAAGCTGCTACGAACATTCAGATTCACATTGAAGTATATTTCTGAAATTGGGTAAATTAGTGTGTAATTGCCAGGTCACATAGTTATTGCATACTCAATTTTAAAAAGGAGCTCTGGTGGCTTAGGCCAGAGGAAGTTGGCTGTTAACCCAAAGTTTGTGCCTCTCTGGCAGTTCCAATCCATCAGGAGCTCTGAGGGAGAAAGATGAGAAATCTCTTTCCATATGATTTATAGCTTCCGAAAAACCTGGTGGAGAGTCAGTTTCAACTCTATGCAATGAGTTTGAGGGGGCTTTTTGTTTAACTCTAAAGGGAACTGTAAAACTGTTTCCAAATTGCCTATCTGCATTGCCACCAGTAATAGATTTCTAGTTCTTCCACATTCTTGTCCACACTTAGTACACTCCACTTTTTGTTGAGTGCCATACATCAATTCCTGCCAGTGGCAACCCCATGAGACATTGTAGAACTGAACCATATGTTTTCATGGGCTGTGATCTTTATGGGAACAGATTACCAGATCATTCCTTGGGCTGGTGTGTTTGAATTGTTGTTGTTGTTGAGTGCTGTCGAGTCAAGTACAGCTTGCAATGACCCTGTGAACGATAGATCTGAAGCCTGTCCTGTTTGAATTATGGTGGTACAATGAATTAATGTGGTCTTTCCATCCATAGCCTCCCTTTTGTGAGGAAATATTTATTGTATTGAGGAGATAAGCCCCTGGGACATAGCATCCAGCTGTGCCACAGCTGACAGTCTGCAGGTCCTGACCTGTCACTCACCAGTCTCTGCAACACTGGCCTGCATCACCTACAGTCACATGAGCCATTTCTCTGATGGGTTTTGAGTTTCTGTGAAAACTTCCAGCAAACCATAGAACCCCAAAAAACATAAACAAGAAAGGAGGAACTGAACAGAAGAGGAACAGTTAATGATAGAACTGATAGAGTGGTACAGCAGATTGTACCATTCTAGAGTGGTACAAAGTTTGGGACATGTTTTACCTCCTCCTTTTAGTAACTAATCTGGTATCAATCTTAGTAGAATGGATTGCAATGACAACTACTCTTTTTTTAGCAGCCAGATGCTTAGCTTTTGTGTCCCCATGACTTCTTCCATGTTTCTTAGCAGTATTGGATTTGTTTTAAATTGCATTTCTCTAATGCCTAATGTTGGGAGCTCTGGTGGCTGGCTTAGTGGTAAGGAGTTGTGCTGTCAACTGAAAGGCACACAGTTCGAATCCACCAGCTACTCTGTGTTAGATGTACAGTCTGCTTCTGTGTAGTTTACTGCCTCTGAAAAACTGCTAGAGGGCCAGCTATGAGTCAGTTCTGACTCAACAGTATATAATAACAACAAACAGTATAATGCCCAATAATGTTAAGCATCTTTTCATATACTTGTTTGTCATCTGAATATCTTCTTTGCTTAAGTAACTTAAAATCCTTTACCACCTCCCCTTTAAAATTTGATTCCAAGAAACCCTTAACTGTGCAGACAATTAAGCATTCGACCACCAGTCAATAGATTGAATTCACCCAGAACCACCTTGGAAGACTAATCTGGAGTTTTGCTTCTAAACATTCATACCCTTGGAAGCTCGGTGGAGCAGTTCTACTCTGTATACTGGGGGTCAGCATGAGTCTCAGCCAACTTGTTAGTGATTAACTACAATAACAAAAGTTCTTTATACATGATAGATAGAAGTCCTTTGTTGAATATATGCTTTGCAAAGAATTTTCTCCAAGTTCTTGACTTGCCTTTTCATTTTCTTCGTTATGTCTTTTAGAAAAAAAATTTAAAGATTATTTTTAACTAGCTGATTCTCTGGGAGGTTTTCAGAGGCAGTTAATCACATAGGAGGAGATTGCCCATCATTTTCCTGTGAAGCAGCTGATTGCATTGAGCCATGTGCCTTTGGGATTGTGGCACAGCTTCTTGCCACTAGGCCACCAGAGCTCCCTGACTTATGAATTGTAAAAATAGTATAGAGAGTTTTCATGTACACTTTAGCCAGCTTCATAATGCATAAAATTATAGAACTAAAAAATTTATTTTAAAACTAAAATAGTAACCTCACTATAATACTGTTGAGTAAAATCACTATAATACTGTTGAGTAAAATATGGAGTGTAAATTTCCATTGAATATCCTTTTTTTAAATGTCCATAATTAAAATTACATAGGTTAAGAGTAGAGTTGTACAGCCAGTTATTGTAATCATTGTCAACATGTCGTATGCCTGTAGCTGAATTGGCAGAAGTTGTATGATAGGCATATTTATAAAAGTGACCAAACCCCCCTCCCCAGTTACTGCCGAGAATGCTTATGTACAACTGCATCCCTCATGGGATTTGATTTCTTGGTCTGGAGAGTAGTTCTTGTTAGATGTCATTGTTAGGTGTTGCCAGGGTTGTTCTAACTCACAGTGACCCTGTGTACAACAGAACAAAATACTGCCAAACCTGCATCATCCTCAATCACTGTTGTGCTTGAGTCCATTGTAACTACTTACTGTGTCCCTCTATCTCATTGTGTATCTTTCTCTTTTTCGCTGATCTGCTGCTTTACCAGGGGTGGTGTGTATCTTTCTCCAGGGACAGGTCCCTTCTGATAACTTAAGTCATCAATTCTTTAGTCTTTCTTGTTTATCATCCAGCTTTCACATACGTGTAAAGTAGTTGAAAATATTAATACAGTGGCTTGGGTCAGATGCATTCTTAGACTTTAGGATGACATTTTCACTCGTTAGCACTTTCAAGAAGTTCCTTTGAGGCAGATTTGTCCATTTGCAATATGTTGTTTGATTTCTTGACTTCCTTGAGCGACAAATAAGATGTGGATCAAAGTAAGATGAAATACTGGACAACACTGATCTTTTTTCCACTTACCATGATGTTTATCATTTTAGTTATGAGGTGTTTTGATGCCTTCAAGCTGTGATGCTAGAGTATAGTATTGAATATACATACCATGACTGCTATGAGAACAAACAGGTTCATCCTAGAGAGGGTGAAACCAGGCTGCTCCTTAGAAGCAAGGGCTTCTAAAGTTTCATCTGACATACTTTGGGCATGTTTCAAGGTGGGACCGGTCCTTGGAAAGAGAAATCATGCTTGGAAGGGTGGAGGGACAGTGCAAGAGATAAAAACCCTCAATAAGATGGATTGACTCAGTGACTGGGGAAATGGAGAAAGGTGTGTCAGAGACAATAAGATTGGCTCAGGGTAGAGCAGGTTTCAGAGCTGTTGCAGAGGGTCGCTGTGAGTTGCAAGCGACTTAGTGGCACATGACAACAATAATAACAAGCCATACTGAATGCTACAGTCTTTGAACTTAATCAGCATTGGATGAAAGTTAGCATTTCTTCACATCTTCCCAACATGTTATTTTCTTATTTTGACTTGTTCATCTTTGCCACCATGGTGGAAATGAAATGGAATCCCATTTATGGGTTTGATTTATCTCTTTCAGTTGGGTAATGACATTGAGTATATCTGTTCAAATCCTCTGCCCTTTTTATGATTGGATTATTTGTCATTTTGTTGTTAGAATTCTATACATGTTTTTGGTTGATTCTTATCAGATGTATGATCTTCAAAGATTCTCTCCCAGTCAGTAGTTTGACTTTTCACTTTCTTAGTAAAATTGTTGAATGAACAAAAGTTTAAAATTTTTATAACATTAATTACTATTGATTAATATAATTAATTAATTACAGTGTCTAGTAAACTTTTTGCTTTTCAAAGATTTTAATACTTTATGAGATTTTTTAAAAATCTTTTGCAGTCTATGCTATTGTTGAGATAGTCCATTGTTAAATATGAGGAACTAAATGTATTGCCTCTCTATTTTCTTCTAGGAATGTTCTTATTTTAATTTGCACATTTAGTTCCTTAATTCATGATGAATCAGTTTTTATGTGTGTATAATGCATGGGTCCTGTTTAATTTTCCTGCATATAGAAATTTCATTTTCTCAGTATCATTTCTTAAAGAGATTTTTTTTCCACCAAATGAATTTAACACCTTTGTAAAAATTCAGTTGACTATGAATGTGTGAATTTATCTCTGGATTCCCAATTCCTTTCTGTTGGCTTATGTGACTGTTGCACCAGGCTGTTTTGTTTCCTGTGGCTATACAATGTTTTTTTAAAAATTAAGCAATGCTTTCTACTATTTTGTTCTTTTCTTAAGGTATTATTTAATCTACTTGAGGCCTCAGTAGAGTTTTCAATGGCTGATATTTCCAAAGTCAATGACCAGGCTTTTCTTCCTCTGGTTAGACTCAAACCTCCAACCTTGTGGTTAGTAGCTGAAAAGGTTAACCAATTATGCCACCCAAGAACTCCTCTTCTTTTTTTTTTAATTTAGTTTGTTTATTTTTCATTTCAATGAACATCTACAGAGATTTTGGAATTCCATTCATTCATTGTTGCACCCTTCTCCCCACACAAGCCCCTCGCCCCCTTTGCTCCTCTCCTTGAAAAGCAAAAGAAAAACTCCCTCATTGGTATACAATTCCCCGGCACCTCCCCAAACCCCACCCCCTACCCCCAAATATAATCCACTCTGCAACCCTCATTGTGTAATCCTATGATAAAAATAATGCCCTAAAATATAATACTTTTAGACTATTCTCTCCCCCATAGACTTCAATGCCGTAAACATATTTCATCCAGTTTCCTCTTGAAAACTGGTATTTAGAAATCAAGGTCTGGCACACCTATGTTTATTGCAGCTTTGTTCACACTAGCAAGGAACAACCTAAGTGCCCATCAACAAATGAATGAATAGAGAAGCTGTGGTATATTCACAAAATGGAATGCTACACTGCATTGAAAAACAAGGAACTCATGCAATATTATTCAAAATGTGTGACCCTGGAGGACATTATGCTGAGTGAAGTATCTCAGTCACAATAGGACAAATACTGCATGGTGCCACTGTTGTAAAACAGGACTGACATCAGGGTAGGAGGGATACTGAGAAGGATGGATTCAATAATGTATACTGCATTGAAACAGATGAGGGGGAAAATTGTTTAAAAGGTATTTTTTGTCATGACTGGAGTCCAGAGCGAAGGCTGCATAGTGGAGTGGAACTGGGGGGAAGGATTGTAAAACAATGAAAGAATTTTTCTTTTACTTTTCCAAGAGGGTAATGTACTAGGGGGGGAGGGTTGGGAGGGGGAAAAAGTGCAACAATGAATGAATGGAAATCCAAAGTCTTGTAAATTTTCATTGAAATTAATAATGTTGTTGTTGTTATGTGCTGTCGAATAAATGAAAAAAAAAAAAAAAAGAAAGAAATCAAGGCCTGAACACTAGAGGCCCTCACTGCTGCTAGGGTGGCACGACTTCTAGCCTCTCTGAGCTAGTAGAGCTAGGCAATGTATGTCCACTAACACGTACATATACACACATCTCTACCTTTCTAAAAAGTGTTCAAATTCATTGGCACTTGTAACTCCAACCCAACAACTCAAGTGTCAGTCTATCATGTCTATCCTTTTTTGTAACATTTTTCTGAGACAAAGAGTAACCTAATTCTCATCTACAATATATTTATTTACTTATTGAACCTTAAACCCAGTTCTGTCAAATCATTTCCGATGGATACTGACCCTCCATCTGGTTTCTGAGACTGTCAGTCTTTACCAGGAGGGTACAGCCCATAGTTCTCTTGAGGAGCCACTGATGCACTTGAACCACAGACCTTTCAGCCAGCAGGCTAACACATTTTACATCATACCATCAAGGGCCCCTGATAACTCTAGCACTTAGATAGTTTCTGAATTCTTAACCCATACCAATATAAGAAACAAGTTTATTAACGGAACTACAGTATTTATAGACAGATCTTTAAATCTTTATTCTTTAGACTAGTACTCAGTCAGATTCCCCATTTACTAAAGTTATTTAGATCGACTCCTGAAGGGATCTACCCCAGCTCTTCAAGTGTGGTTATGTGCTAGGTTTGTAGTATAGTTGGAGTCAATTATCACAGTCTGCATTCTGTCTTTCCCACTACATCCTAGCAAGGGGTGGTGGTGTTGAAAAGGACAACTTCTGGGCCAATGCTGCTCAAAAAATAATTTTTTTATTTATTCTTTGAGTAGATGTTGCTTTTTATTGAGACTTTCATAGTATAGATATAGTGTGTTTATCAGTTATAAGTAAGCTTCTATACAATGTCTTTTTCTGGGTATATTTTAAGTTCTCATGGGTAGATATGGTAGTTGTCTTAACCCCATGTTCCTATGCCAAAAAATACTACAAATAGATTCTTTAAAGAAAAGAAACTTATTTCCTAATAGTTTTGGAGGCTGAAAATCCAAATCAAGATCTTGGGCTTGTTGTTTATGGGCATGGACCTCCCCCCTAGTCTGGCATTGGCCCCCAGTATTTGGCATTCTATTGTGTTTCCTCACTGTGTGTGTTTTGTATCTCTTTGCTCTTCTCCCCTGCTTCTTCTTGTGTACTGTTGAATTGGATTCAAATGGCACCAGAGGAGATTGCCCCTCCTTCTCCAGTGGAGCATCTGGTGGATTCGAACCATGCGCCTTCAGGATTGCAGTGCAACTTCTTGCCACTAGGCCACCAGAACTCCCTCTCTTTTCTCTTTTTATAACTTAGAAACAATTAAGATTTTCCTTGCTCTGGCATGGCCTCAACCTCTATTTCCAACCAGGATTACATTTACAGGGCTAGGGGCCAAGACTTAAGTACATATTTTGGGGGAATGCAGTTCAGGCCATATCAGTATTTAACATTATCTTTTGGTGAGTAACATTTTACATTTCTGTCCTGCTAAATTTGTTGACTGCTTTCTCTTTTATATTTTATGCTTTTTTTGCCTCAGTTTAGAAATTTTTGAGTGACACCAGTTCATTCCTCCCTATCCCATCACGTTTTTGTTCTAGAAGTATATGCTTAACTCTCACTGGTAGGTATATAACTCGTTTGATTGATAGAGTTTGTGTATATTGTGTGAATTGAATCAGGGCTCCTTTTTATATATAAGCCATCTAACTGTTCAAACTGTTTCCATCTTCACTCAACAATAATTATCAAGCATGTTACTTGCGTATTTGATCAATTTTGGACTACAGGCGTTGGTAAAAATCTTTAATTTCTTCATTTTTGGCATTAGTGGTTGGTACATAAATTTGAGTAATGGCAGTATTGATTGATTTTCGTTGTAGGTATATGGGTATTATGCTTTGACAGACATTATTATACTAAAGTGTTATTATATTATACGAAAGTGTTCTTTTGGACAGTGAACGTGATATCATTCCACTTCAGTTTGTCATTCCTGGCATTTTTTTGGAAAGTGATATCACGTCGACTACAACTCATAGTGACCCTATGAATGATAGATCTGAACCTTGCCTTATTCTGCATCATCCTAACGATCTCAGATATGCTCAAGCTCATTCTTCCAGTCATGTTGTCTATCCATCTTGTTGAGGGCATTGTTGTTGTTAGATGCCGTTGAGTTGAGTACTATTCAAGCGACGCTGTGAACAACAGAACTGAACCTTGTCCTTTCCTGTGTCATCTCACAGTCTCTCTGATACACTCAAGCCCATTGCTGCAGACACTGTGTTAGCCACCTGGTTGAGGATCTTCCTCTCCTTCACTGTCACTTTACCAGCAGTCAGGAAATCAAAAGATGGGTTGCATTGGGTAGATATTCTATAAGGACTTCTCCAAGGTGTAAAGAGCAATGATGTCAATTTAAAAACTAAGGGGCACCTTTTCCAAGTCATAATATTTTCAGTGACTACATATGCATCCGAAAGTTGGACAGTAACTAAGGATAACAGAAGAAGAATGAGCTAGGGTATGTTCATTCTACTTAGTGTTCTGGGAGATTTTGTTAATTCTTCTTGATAAATTTGGTAGAATTCACTAGGGAAGTCATCTGGTCTGAAACTTTTCTATGTAGAAAGATTTTTAGTTATTAATTAAAACTCTTCTTTTAGAGGTCTACTTCTTCTGAGCTGGTCTTGGTAATTTTTTTTTTTTTTTAAATTTGCTCCTTGGTAGTCTGGTTTGTAGTATTTCCTGGTAGTTCTTTTTGGTTCTGTCCGGTCTGAGTACTTTCTTTCATTCTTGATTTTAGGAATATGAGTCTTCTTTTTTTTCTTGTTCAGTCTTGCTAAAGTTCTGTCAATTCTGTTAATCTTTTCAAAGTGCCTACTTTTATTATTGGGGATTCCCACCTTATTCTTATTTGCTTTTGCTCTAAGAACACAACTACTTGCTGTAAAATTCATTCTCACATTGGCTTCCTATGTGCCTGTAGGTTTTTCAATGGCTTGTTTTTCAGGAGCCTTTCTTTTTTTTAAAAAAATAAAAATAAATAAATACAATTTTTGTTTTATACTGGTTTGCTTACAGAGTTCATATACATTATTTCTCACACCAGATCTTTCCCATTTCCTTACCCACCCCTCCCTCAACCCTCAAATTGTGCAACTTTATGATTACTACCCCCCCCACCTGCCCATCCTCACCCCTCTTCTACCCTCCCCCCTTGGATCCTTATACCTGTTTTACTAGTTTTCTTTCTGTTTCTACAATAATGGTCTTATAAAGTATTTGTCCATATGGAATTGAGTTAGTTCGCTTAGCATTATGCTCTCCAGTCCCTCCCAACTTATGTAGTAATTTTAGAAATCATTACTCCTTCCTGCTGCATAGTATTCCATAGTGTGAATGTGCCAAATTTCTCAGTCCATTGGATGTGGTTGGACATTTGCGCTGTTTCCACATTCTAATGATGTTGAATAATGCTGCTATGAACATTGGTATACAAATCTCCATTTGTGCCTCAGTTCTCATTTTCTCAGGGTATATTCCAAACAAGCTCTTCTCACAGCTTGCCTCTGGAAACCCTATGAACCTGGAGAAAGGACAAAAGTTATACAAGTGTTCAAGTCTTTTGTTCATAGGATTACTATGAGTCGCCTACAACTCGACAACACTTAAATACAACAACAGCATAAAAGTGATGCTACCAAGTCAAAGGTGGGTGATTTCAGGCCTGTCTTTAATTGTTTCTGGTGAAACATTCTTCTAGGTCATATAGCCCTGGTCTGTCCATTTGCTGTACAGAGGTAACTAGTGGTTGCTGTGAAGCTGAGCACCTGTGACACTGATGTGTCAAATGGTTACCCATGGTGGACAGTTTTTGTGGAGCGCCTTGATTAAAACAAGAAGCAGTAGTGGCATCCACTTTTGAAATAGCTTGCCTCTGGAAACCCTATGAATCTGGAGAAATGACGAAAGTTATGCAAGTGTCCAGGTCTTTCATTCATAGGGTCACTAAGAGTCGTCTATGACTCGACAGCACTTAACAACAACAACATCATATTCCAAGCAGTGCAATAGCTAGGTCATATGGAATTTCTATGTTCAACTTTTTGAGGAAATGTCAAACTGCCTTCCAGTGTGATTGTACCATTTTACAACCCCACAAACAGTATATGAGAGTTCCTATCTCTCCACATCCTTTCCAACGTTTATTACTTGCTGTCCTGTTAAACAGTGCTACTGGGGTGAAATGGTATCTCATTGTGGTTTTAATTTGCATCTCTCTTATTGCCAGTGATTTTGAGCATTTTTTCATGTGTCTGTTGGATATCTGAATATCTTCCTCTGTGAAAGGTCTTTCCTTTTTATAATTGTCATCAGTCTTCCAGAAGCCTTTCTAAGTGGACTTGTACCTCCACCCTTTTTATTAACAGCCAACCACCAGTAGCAATTTGTACTACTCAGAGACTCCATTTCTACTCTAATCCTTGTTATTTCTTCTTTATGCTTGCTTTGGGCTCGGTTAGTTATTTTTTACAAATTTCTTAAGGTGGAAGGTTATGTTAATAATTTGTGATTTCTTCTTTTTTAACATAGGTATTTACAACTGTAAATTACATCTGAAGCATAAAAGCTTAGCATATGTATTGATGGTGGGTGAGCATGGATGAAGATGTGATAAGTATTCAGTGAAATAGTGGCCAGAGAGCAGCTGATACTACCTGGCATCTGCACTTCTCTGAAATAGTTATTTTCTGCAGTGATGGCTTTGGAACAGCCAAGGTCTGATGGATGTAATTTCTGAAAACAGCTGTTGGTCACATAGTTTCTTTAACTAAATGTTGTGGTGGCCTCTCTGTAGGAGCTGCCATTTTATGCGTGACTCCCTATGGGGAAGTCTGCAGGTGCATGTGGTTGAAATTTTAGGAATGCAGGTCTCTCCAGAATACAGGAACTCCTTGGGGAGGGGTTATGGGTGGGTTTCATTGATTTTTTTTTTAAAGATTTGCGTAGTTGTTAATTATAAAAACAATATGATTTCCTCGCTCTGAATACAATTGGACCTGTGTTCTCTTGTTCAACATTGCTCATTTTTCGCTCACCAGTTGCCCATGATCTTGACAGGTTAAGTTTAGAATGTTTTATTAGGTAATGAAGAAAAGAACAAATAAATAGGATTTGTGTTTTCAAGTAGGTCACTTGTGCATGCTTTAAAATCCATTGTAATTAAACGGATGTTATTCAGAACTGGAATGTTCTAAGCTTATCAGTTTAAAAACTTACTTGAGTGATAGAGACTTTAAAAGGATCCCAGAACTTTCTACCCACTCCCCTTATTTTTTAAATTCACTACAAATCAGGTTTAGGGTAGCTTTTAACTTAGCTGTCCTCTTAGTCATCTAGTGCCACTGTAGCAGAAATACCAAGAGTGAGTGGCTTTGACAAACAAGTATTTATTTTCTCACAGTTTAAGTTCAGGAAGTCAAAAGTCTGAATTTAGGATACTGGCTGTAGGGGAAGGCTTTCTAACTCTCTTGGTGGTGGAGGAAGGTCCTTGCTGCTTCTTCTGAGCTTCTTCCCCCCAGTGATCTGCCTTTACCTTGGCATTTCTCTTGCCTCTACTCAGCTTGCTTGTTTATGCCTAATCTGCTCTTTATGTAACCAAGACATTCCACATACTGACTATCCCATGGACTGCCAAAAGAACGAACAGGTATTTCTTGGAAAGGGTGGCAAACAGAGAGTGTTCCTCAGAGGTAAAGATGGCAAAGCTTCATCTCACATACTTTGGACATGTTGTCAAGAGAGGATATTGTTGGAAAAGGATATCATGCTTGGAAAGGAGGAGAGTCAGCGAAAGATTGGAAGATTCCCATTGAGATGGTTTGACATAGTGACTGCAGCAATGGACACAAGTGTGTCAGAGATGGTGAGAATGACACAGGATAGGACATGTTTATTCAGTGTGCTGTTCTTCAGTGGGTTGCTGTGAGTTGTACTTGACTTGATGGCACCTAACAACAGTAATTGCTACACTGTTACAGCCTTTTAACAAGAAGAGTCATTAGGCTTATAATCACAGCTTTAGGGGTTAGGCTTTACAACACATATTTTGGAGACAAATTCAGTCCATAACATTCTACCTTCCCCCTACCCCCTCCAAATTTCATGCCTTTTCCCACGTGCAATACACATCATCTTACATCTTGAGTTAACCCCAAGTTGAAAGTCTCATCCTCTGATTCTCCTAGATCAAAATATAGGTGAGCGTATTCCATTTGGGGCAAAACGCCTCTTCATCTTCAAATCCATGAAATCTACAATGCAGTTAGTTGTCTGCTTCCAAAGTACAATGGTGGAGCAGGCACAGAGAAGATATTTTCATTATAAATGGGAGAAAATGGAGAGGGAAGGAATGAGGAAGGAATAATGGGCATCAAACCAGTCCAAAAACCCAGCAAAACAAACTTCGCTCTCAAGATTTGAAAATAACCCTCATCTACTCAGTCCATCTGGACAGTGACTCTGGGTTCTGGCTGGAGACTTTTGGAGTCAGCCTTGTCTTGTAGCTATGCTGGATGGCAACTCTGCTTCCTTGGTTTGGGGGTGCCCATTTTTCTTAGTCCATCAGGGTGGTTGTTCCACCCTCCTGATCTCAGTAGATTCTTTGGGCATAGCAGCCCAACCCCTCAGCTTTGGGAAGTGGCCTCATCCCTCTGATACACCTACTGGCAGTTCCATACTCTGGAACTGAGCTGGCAAATATCTGACTCATGGCTCCATCCTCTTAAGACTGAGGCAGCCCCGCTTGCCATGCTCCTTCAGTGGTTCTGCTGACGTCTGAGCAGCTCCAGAGATGGTCCTCTTCTTGGGGCACAATGGATAGGGCTCTTTTGACCTGTTTCTTGCCTGTAGAATTCCAAGAGGCAGACAGATTTCCTTTACATTTTCCCCTTTAATCTAAGCTGATGGATTATCTGTTGTGATGGTGGTTTAGATCCATCAGTCATAGGATAATCTCTTTAACAAAAGACTGTATCACCATATCCACGATGAACATTCTAGGACAAAAGTCCTTAGTTTGTACAACAGAATTTTCAAGATCTTTAATATTTTTCACGGTTAATTTTTTCCCCCCATTTCTTCTTTTATTGGTTTGCATACAGTGACTGGGGTAATGAGGGTAAGTGTGTTGGAGACAGTAAAGTTGGTATAGGAGCGAGCAGGCTGAGTCACAAGCAATCGGAAGGCACATAACAACAACAACAACAACATACAGTAACTCCTATACATTGTGTTTCATACATTGTGTCTTACACAATCTTATTTACATTGTGTCCATCCAAACATTTATACATTGTATTTTCTAAAATTAATTACTGTTGATAATTTTTTAATTATTTTTTTTTAATTTTAATGAACATTTACAGAGATTTTGGGTTTCCATTCATTCATTGTTGCACTGACAATTTTTAAGTCGGTCTTCCTCTCACCTTTTACTGTAGCAAGGAGAAACCACATGGCCCCTTTAAGATGGTGCTTAAAAAAAACAAAAAAAACAACTCCTCAGCTAAATATTCAAGTTCAAGTTCTACCTTCCATCAAACATTCAAACATACTTCAAACAAGTTCTTTTCCACTACATTAAAAAAGCATCCCTCTTCTATTGTCCAGTTATATGTTTGTGATTTCTTTGTAAAGCCTCAGAGAGGCACATTTAATAGATGCATTTCTAGCAGCATTCTGTTGCTGGTGTCATACTCATTCTCTAAGGAGATAGAGACTCTGTGGCTCTCTTCACTTCCTCCTGAGCCTTCACTAAAATGGACTGTGACATCAATAACTCTACCAGTAAGCTCTTCAAAGCAATGAAAGGTTTTACACTGTTGTTAGGTGCCATCTAGTTGAGTATGACTTATGGTGACCCTGTGAACAACAGATCTGAAACCCTATTAACAATAAAAGTTTTACTATAGGCCCCTTAAAACTCTCCCATTCTCTAATCAATTCTAAAACCACTTCCATACTTTCCTATATCAAATTCTCTTTAGTTTTCCAGTGTTAGTGTATCAGGAATGCACCTGCTCATCACTTCTTAGCTATTGTCTTGACACTTACCCATTGTTTCTGATATTTCATATTTATAGCAATAAAAAAATCTACTGTATTTTTCACATTAACAGTGTACATATGGTGAAAACAAATGCTGAGATGAGAGTAATGGTATCTGTAATGGCTTGGCAATTATGTAATGAAATTATCATTTTCACTTCGTGATGTGATGTGATTATCCTCTGTAACTTGGTTTTTGGAACCTAACAATGTTGATAAGTGAGGAATGAGTGTCTTTAACAAATAGGAACTTATTTCTCACAATTGATGAAGCTGGTGGGTGAATTCCTAGTGCCAGCCCAGGGGAGAGGGAAGACTTTCTCATGCTGTTGACTTTGGAGGCAGGTTCTTATTTCTTCTGCACTTTTGTTCTTGGTTGATCATCATGTGACTTTGTATCTCTCCTCCTCTAGTCCTGATTACTTTTCTATGCCAAATCTGCTCTTTATGTCTCACAGGTGGATTGACTTAAAACCAACTCTCCACTAATAAGTGCTCTTAACAAAGAAAATCCATTCCAAGTGGGAAGATAGCCACAGGTTTTGGGACTAGGATTTTCAACACATATTTTGAGGAGCAGGACACAGTTTGGTTTATAACAGTTACTTTGACTTTATGCTTTTAATTTTAGCATGTTACTCTTACATAGGATCATTTGTGCTATTGTCCCATATTTTTATACCTGTGTTACAATTCCAAAAAGCATATATATTTAGTGTCTCCAAGTTTTCTTTCTTTTAAACAATACAGAAGTGAATATTCCCGTACCTAAATCCTTTAATTACCTAAGAGTAAATTTCTGTATGTGAGCTTGCTTGGTGAAAGATAATGTACTCTTAAAGATTTTTTTGATAGAGAATTGCCTTCCAGAGAGACTATGTGATTACTTTTCAGTGTAATCTTTAGAGTTTTATCACCTGTTTTCCTTGATGTGGTGAGGCTCTCTCACAGATACAGAAGAGTAAGCACAGTGTTTCTTGCTGGTTATACCACTTGCAGGCCTGGCCTGGAAAGAGCGTTTTGTCAAGTTCACCAAGTGACCTTGGCTGTCACTGACCCTGCCCTCAGGTGCTGCTATACACAGCTGTGAACATTTACCTCTTCTGTAATTTTTCTTCTCAAGTTGACCACATGGAATATTCTTTTCATTAGACTTTTGCAACTGATAAAGATGCAGTTTAATAAAGGAATAACAGTAAATCTACTGAAGAATTCTCTATTTATAGACTACTTGGTATAGTCAAGTCAGCCTCAATTGTCGTCCCTGACAGTGCTTCATATGTATTTGCATGACCCTTTTCAAATACTAATACTTAAAAAGAGAGGAAAGAAAAAAAAAATACAATCATTTTCTACTTTATTTTACTACTTCTTGTTACCTCCTGTAAAAATATGGTCACAGTTTAGTGGTAACTTTGTGTTCAGAGTGTTTAAATGACAGAGCGGCACTGCTGGTGGGGGAGGAGTGGCATAATTTTGTTTTTCTTTCTTTTTATATAAATAAGAACCACTGTATGGACCTTTTAAAGGAATGCATAGTCATTTAAAGACATTGCACATGTCTGTGTTGTACATCGTTTCACTTTGGCCTAAATTGTCTTAATCTCATGTTAGTCATTTTTTAAAAAAATTAATATTTTTATTCTTCATATACATTGTATTTCATGTATGTCCATTGTTTTTTAGACAATATTTCATTTACATTATATTTTGTTCCATATAATGAACTTTTTTTTTTTACATTGTGTCTGATAAAGTTAGTCACCACTGATCTATACCCATTACTAACCGTCTTTTTAGATCCCCACGGAATCTTTCCTAATCCCTTCATCCCCTCTCTCCGCCCACCAAACTCTTTCATCCCAGTGATCTTCCTCCTTTCCAACCTCATCCCCCACCCCCTCCTAGCCCCTCTCTTTCCCTTTGACATTTACAAGTTGACTTTCTATTTTTACAATAATGGACTTACACAGTCTTTTTCCTTATGAGATTGAGTTAGTTCACTCAGCATAATGCTCTCTAGTAACTCTGTCATGCTATTCTTTGAGAGAAACAAGATGTGCCTGCTTGATTTTGTTAAAACCAAAAGTGGAAGTCTTGGGAATGGGGGCTGGTGGGGTATCCATCCATGCCAAGTGCAGTTTTCATACTGAGTCACTGGAGGGCGTTCTAACAATGGTAGATGTAAACTGTCAGAAATTTTGCAGGATGGCTTCTTACAAATATGCCTCTCTTGGAAAAGAGATTTGGTTTTCCTGTTAGTTTTCAAAACAAATGAAAGACACATGGATGGTAGAGAAAATATTCCTATACAGGCCTATAAATGTTCCTTTAAAAAATTTATGAGGAAATTAAAAAGTAGCTATGCTACCACCCTCTGCTCTGCTGCCACCTCCACCTCCTGGCAGGACTTTGCCCAACTGTGTGCTTTTCCTGGAAACTGTTTGCTGTAACATTTGACGCTGCTCCGTGGTACCTACTCTTCCTTTATCTTCCTTCAAGTCTCAGATTGAGTACTGCTTTATCAGAGACCACCTGTACAACATGGCAAGCCCCACGCCCCTGGCCTCTGCACTCTCCTGCCCTAACCCACCCAGGTGTTCTTTCTATTACTCTTATTTCCCTCTAACATAGTGTATGGTTAATTGTCTGCTTACACTCCCACCCTCACCCTAAATATAGCCTCCATGATAATAGGAACTCTGTTTATTCCACTATTTATTTCAGAACTTGAAACAATTCCTGCCATATGCCCCAAATAAATTTTCTTAATGAAAAAAAGAATTGATTTGTGAAATTGTATTTAGGGTAATATTTTAGAGGTTTTAGTATGGGCTCTACAGAGTACAGAAATGTGCAATGTTATATGTTAAGCCTAAAGCAGACTTCTCTGAAATGGTGATTAAAATCTTTGAATTATACCAATGAATCACACAGACCACCCTTGGATGGTTTCTACCTTGAGGAAGTATATATAGTTAAGATTAAAGTAGAAACTTATTTTAAGTCCTGAAAATCAGAATTGGTGTAATGTCTCCAGTTGGTACTATTCAGGTTTTTCTTACGTATGTCACAAGCAAGCAAATATTGCATAGTGCCACTGTTATAAAATGGAACTGACATTGGGGTTGGGGGGAACCTAAAAAAGAGGGGATAAATAATGTATACTGCATTGAAATAGATGAGGGAGAGAACTGTTTAAAAGGAATATAGGATTAGGTATTATTTTCATGACAAGATTATAGGAAAAGAAATGCATAATAAAGTGGAATGTGAACTTGGGGGTGGATGGTATAACAATGAAAGAACTTTTTTGAAAGAGAAAAATGAACTGGGGGTGAGGGGTGGGCAGGGAGGAAAATGTAACAATGAGTGGGGGAAAATTAAATGGAAAAATATGCTGTAAAAATACATATGTTACATTTAAAAATCATTAATAAAAAATGAAAATAAAAAGAAAATGAAATAAAAATGAAAATAAAAAGAAGGGGGGAAGCAAACAAACAAAACCGTTTACAAAATCAGAATTAACAGCTCTCTGCAACAAGCAGAAAGACCCTCAACAGATAATGTGGGATTCTATGTTGGCGCTGACCCTGCAGTTTAATGTTGTTGCAGGTCCTGTCCAAACTGAGTAAGCTGTTTCTTTTAAAACAAAGGAGGGAGGTTGGGTGGCTCCTGCCAGTTGAAATGCCATAATCTAGAAAGGAACTATCACCCTAAAATCAAGGGACCTTGGAGAATTCAGAAATCCAAAATATATGGCTTTTTAGAGCTTTGAGTTATTTTGGCCCATTTCAACACAATTTGACCAAAGATTGAAGATAATAAAAAAAATTCTGCTTTCCCCTAAACCTATAGTTACAGGCTGCAACAGCCAATAGATTTTAACTCCTTATTATGTCATCTTGGGAGACTTTTGTTTGGGTGTCATTTCTCCATGCTTTTCAGATCACAGTTCTTCAAGATGGGACAGCTGTCTTCGTCAGTTTTCTCTGTTCATGGCACAGGGAGTACTGTAATGTGCTCAGCCCTCAATTTAAGTGGCGGGTAATTAACACAGGAAAAGCTGGAAGAGCTATGATTTTTTTTTAACTAATTCTTTTATAATAGGAATAAACTAAGGAGTCCTGCTGCCACAATGATTAAGCTTAGCTGCTAACACAAAGGTTGGCAGTTTGAACCCGCCAGCTGTTCCACAGGAGAACATGGCAGTCTGCTTCTGTAGAAATTGCCACCTTGGACATTTTCTAAGGCAATTCTACTCTGTCCTAAGGCCTAGACTATGATCCAAAAGCACACGGTTCAAATCCATCAGCTACTCTGTGAGAGTTGTTGTGCACCACTGAGTTGAAACCAACCCATAGCTCACCCTCCAGCAGGTTTTCAGAGTCAGTAAATTGCTCGAGGGAAGATTGCCCTTCTTTCTTCCACAGAGCAGCTGGTGGAGTTGAACCATGTATCTTATGTTGGCAGCTCACTTCTTTACCACTATGCCACTGAAGGATGGGCAGTTTTCTTTGGGGCAATTAACTGCTTCTGGAAAGCACCTGGAGGGTCAGCTATGAGTTCATTATGACCTAATAGAGTGTGTGTACATGCACACAGAAAAACGCAACTGCCGCCAGGGTTGTAATAAATTGGAATCAGCTGGATAGTGGTGTGTGCGTGTGGGTTCTGAAAAAACAAAGCTCAAAATAGCTTCTGAAAGTTGATTCTGACTCATCGTGATCACATGTGTGACATCCAGGAGAACTTTGTTCCAGAGGGTTTCCAGTGGTTGGTTGGTGTGAATTAGATTCCCAGATCTTTCCCCAGGTACTTCCAGGTGAAATCTCCAACCTTTCCATTTAGTTGCTGCTGTTGTTGTATACTAGCCAGTCAGAACTGCACTGTAGTTAATCCTTCAGTGGGTTTTTAAATGCAGTAAGTGGCACAGTAGTTGATTGAGTATCTTTCACCTGTGGAGCAGCTGGTGGATTCAAACTGTGTACGTTTGCGTTAGCAGCACAGTTTCTTACCACTACGCCACCAGAGCTTCAAAGACTCATTGCTGTCAAGTTGGAACCAACTCATAACTGACTTCCAGTGGCATTTAAAAGGCCCTTTAAATTGCTCAGGAGGAGATTGTCTATCTTCTCCCTTAGAGTAACTGGCACATTTGAACCCTCCACTTTTGGTTTGACAGTGCAGTTCCTTACCTACTAGGTCATCCCAGTAGGTAAGTGTAGTAACTGGTTACACAACCCAGAGATTTACCGGGACTGTTGTTGTTATGTACTGTCAAGTCGCCTGTGGCCCATAGCACTCAGTACAGGAGCTCTGAAGCCTGCCCTGTCCTGAGCCTGTCTCACTAATTCTGACACACCAACCCCTGTTGTCCCGGACACCATATAAATCCATTTCATCCAGGGTCTTTCACTGCTGCACTGCCCCTCCACCCTTCCGAGCATGATGTCCTTCTCCAAGGACCAGTCTATAGAATCTAAATAACCTCAAGAGTTAGCAGGAGTTAGTCTTGAAGTATAGTCAGATATTAAAGATTTAGATTTAGAAACGTAAACAAATAATTTTTTACTCTATCTTTTCTCTTCTATCTCCCACCATCTGTTCTTTACCACTGTCTTGATAGCCTCATGCTGACCTCATAAGCTCAACAGTCGACCTGGTGAAGACAAACCAGTACATCTGAGAAAATGAGTATATGCTAATGTCCTATGTGTAGCCTTTCCAAGAGCTGTACAGTTTCACAAATGCATATGCAAAGCAGTTAGGCTACAAATAAGAATTTCTTCTCCACTAGAGAAGACAAAACTTCAGGATCCTTGACTCCAAGTAGCATTCCAGCTTCATCCTCTCCAGGACAAACCTGTTTGTTCTCCTCGCAGTCCATGGTATATTCACCACTCTTCTCCAGCACCACAGCCCAAAGGCATCAATTTTCTTTCTCTCATCCCTATTCACTGTCCAACTCTCCAATGCATAGCACGTAATTGTGAAGACTATAGTCTGGATCAGACTCACCTTAGTCTCCAGCCTGACATCGTTGCTCTTCAGTACTCTTGAGAGGTCCCTCACAGCTGACGTTCCCAATGCAGTTTGTCTCCTGATTTTCTGGCTGCTGTTACCGAGAGTGTTGACTGTGGAACCAAGTAAACTAAAACTGTTAACTATCTCAATCTCTTCATCATCCATACTGATGCTGCCAATTGGCCAAGTGGTAAGAATCTTTGCTTTCTTGATGTTGAGCTTCAATCCATATTGAAGGCTGCAGTCATTGACCTTCTGGAGCAAGCGCTTCAGGTCCTCCTCAGTTTCAGCAAGCAGGGTTGTGTCATCCACATAATGCAGTTGTTGATGATTCTTTTACCAATCCTGATGCCACATTCCTCCTTGTACAGCCCAGCATCTTGAATCTGTTCTGCATACAGATTGAAAAGATATGGAGACAAAATACATCCCTGACAGACCCCCCTTCTTGATTTGGAACCATGTAGTGTCTCCTTGCTCTGTTCTGAAGACTGCCTCTTGGTCCAAGTATAGGTTTTGCATTAGCACAATCAAATGTTCTGGGATTCCCATTCTTTTCAGAGTCAGCCATAGCTTGTAGTGATCCACACAGTCAAAAGTCTTTGCATAGTCAATGAAGCACAGATAGACATTCTTTTTCTGGTATTCTCTGCTTCCTGCCAAGATCCATCTAACATTAGCTATAATATTCCTTGTACCATGACCTCTTCTAAATCCAGCCTGTACATCGGGCAATTCTCTGTTGACATACTGTTCCAAATGTTTTTGGATAATTTTCAGTAGAATCTTGTTTGCATGTGATATTAATGATATTGTTCGATAATTTTCACCCTCTGTTGGATAACATTTCTTTAGAATGGGAAAAAATATTGATCTTTTCCAGTCAGTTGGCCAGCTGGCTGTCCTCCAGATTTCTTGGCACAACTTAGTGAGCACATCCAGGGCAGCATTTACAAGGAGGGACTGGTCCTTGGAGAGGGACATCATGTTTGGGAGAGTGGAGGGACGGTGCAAGAGAGGAAGACCCTCGATGAGTTGGATCGATTCTGTGAGTGGAGTGGTGGGAATGAGTGTGTTTGAGACAGCGAGGTTGGCACAGGATAGAACAGCATTTAGGAGTCGCAAGTGACTTGATGGCATGTAACAACAACACAACAACAACTAGAGAAGAGCTCCTTAGTTTAGTGGTAAGAAGCTGCACCACAATCACAGTGGCACATGATTCGAATCCACCAGCCATTCTGCCAGAGAAGGATGGTCAGTCTCCTCCTGTGCAATTTACTGCCTCTGAAAACCTGCTGGAAGATCAACTATGATTTGATTCTGACTCCATGGCACACAATAGCAGCAACTAGGGAAGATTATATGGACCTAGAGGAGAGCTTGTGGTGCTCTTCCTCACCTCTCAGTAATCTCTGGACAAAGGTCCATCCTGTGAATTAGGACTGTGTCTGCCAGTGCTGCAGAACAATCCAGGGATTACCCCATGATCTGGTCACTTTTGTGACAAAAGAGAGGCCTTATCCTGAGAAACAACTGTTTCCATTTCAATGCACATGTATAGTTCTTACTGATTAATCAGGGCTCTGCAGAAACACCTTAATTGGCATTCCATCAATTCCTGGAGTTTTAATTTTGCCAGTGCCTTCAGGATGGGACAGCTTAGACTTCTTCCGTCTATGCTTGACCACATGATACCTGCTGAAGTGGTTCAGTGCTGATCAGTTCTTTTTGGCCCAGTGGCGCTTGGTATTCCATCTTTTCTTTGTATTCCATTTTATTTTGATGTTTCCTGCATCAGTCAAGATTCTATCCATAGTCTGCTTCAGTATTGCAACTCAAGTCTTGAATTTGCTCTTCGTTTTTTTCCAGCTTGAGAAATGCTGAATATGTTCTTCACTTTTTGGTGTTCTAACTCTAGGTCTTTGCACATTTCATTATAATTGCTTTGTGTTCACAGGTTGTCTGTTGAAGTCTTCTTTTAAACTCTCTTACTTCATCATTTCTTGTTTTTGTGTTTTTGCTTTAGCTTCTCTACCTTTAAGAGCGAGTTTTGAAGTTATGCTGATATTAATTTTGGTCTTTTTTTCCTCTCTTGTCTTTTTAATGGGATTTTTGCATTCCTCTATATGATGCCCTTAATATCATCACACTTGTCAGAGCTTTGGCTGTTAGTATTCATTGCACCAAATCTAATCTTTTAAATTCAGATGAGATAGATTCAAGGTAGTATTATTTGGCTCCTATGCAGTTGTTTTATTTTCTTCATCTTAATTTGAATGGACCTGTGAGTGAGTAATATTCCATGGTTGGCCCCTGGCCTTATCCTGACTGCTGATATTCAAGTTTTCACCAACTCTTTTCACAAATGTAGTCAGTTTGATTCTATGTATTCTATCAGGTTAAGTCTATGTACATAATCAGCACTTATATTATGGGGTTTTTAAAATGAATTTGCAGTAGGTAAATCATTGCCTATACAAAATTCTATACTCTGATCACCAACCTAATTTATGTCACTAAGACCATATTTTACAACTTTTGCATTACAGTCATCAATTATTATTAATGCATCCTGATTATCAATTTCAGACTGCAGAAGTTCGTAGAAATCCTGAATGTCTTTATCTTTGCCTTTAGTTGTTGGTGCAAATATTTGACTGATAGTTGTATTAACAGGTCTTCCTTGTTTATGTATGGATATTACCCTGTCACTGAACAGCTTTGTATTTCAGAAAAGATCTAGAAATGTTGCTTTTTATAGTGAATGCAACACCACTCCCCTTCAATTTGTCATTTACAGCATAGTAAATCATATAATTGATACCAAAAAAATGGCCAATACCACGCTATTTTGGTTCACTGATACTTAGGCCAAGAGGCTATTGTGTGAACAGAGCAAGGGAACACTGCATGATTTAAAATTAAGAAAGATGTGCATCAAGGTTTTATCCTTTCTCCATACCTGTTTAACCTGTATGCTGAGCAAATTATTTGACTTGCTGGACTCTTTGAAGAAAAATGTGGCATCAGGATTGGAGGAAGACTTATCAGTGACCTTTGTTATGTGGATAATACTACCTTGCTTGCTGCAAGTGAAGACTTGAAGGATTTGCTGCAGAAGGTTAAACAGTGTAGCCTTTGATTGCAACTCAACATGAAAAAAGCAAAAATCCTCAGCGCTGGACCTATAGGCAACATCATGATGGATGGAGAAAAGATTGAGACTGTGAACACTTCATTTTACTTGGATCCACAATCAGTACTCCTGGTACTAGCAGTCAGGAAATCAGGAGACACACTGCACTGGGAAAGTCTGCAATCAGGGATGTCTCCAGATTATTGAGGAATAATGATATTAGTTTGAGAACTAAGGTATCTGATTAAGGCCATGGGTTTTTTTTTTAATCACTTGCTATGTATCTGAGAGCTGGACCGTAACTAAAGATGACAGAAGAAGAATTGATGTCTGTGAACTGCAATGTTGAAGAAGAATACTGATAATCCTATCGACAGCCAAAGAACAAACAGATATATCTTGAAGAAGACGCAGCCAAAGTGCTCCTTGAAGACGAAGATGATGGTGCTTTGTCTCACATACTGTGGGCTGTTGCTAGGAGAGGTTATTCCTTAGAGAGGGACAGTGAAAAAGAGGAAGATTCTTGACAAGGTGAATTGACATAGTAGTTGTGGCAATGAGCTCGAGTGTGCCAGAGATTGTGAAGATGGCACAAGATAGGACAGTGTTCAGATAGGTTGTTGATAGTGTCACTATGGATCATACTAGATTCTATGGCACCTAACAACAACAACAACGCCTGAGATGTTGATATTTATGTGTTCCATTTGGGGTTTTTATAACTTTCAATTTACCTAGACTCATACTTCATTTATTTCAATTATTAATACATGTTTTCAGCTGTTTCTCCGCACCATGAGTCTTGCTCCGTCAGCAAATGAAGATCCTTCATTGGGTGAAAGTTTTACTCCATCTACATCATTAAGGTGGACACAACTTTGAGGAGAAGGCTCTTCCCTAGTTGCATTTTGAGTGCCTTCCAAACTGAGGGACTCATCTTCTGACAATATCAGACAGTGTTCCACCACAGTACAGTAAATTGAAAGGTGAGTAGTGGAGATCAGCTGAGATGTTTCAGCAAACAGATGCAGCCCTGGAAGTGCTCACTAGTCTATGCCAGCAAATCACTGGGAGTGATCCATATCTGTTGCCAGTTTAAAAAAAAATCAATTGAATGCAAAAAATATTTTTAAAATATACACAAGTAAAATATTTCATTATTTTACAAACGTTATTGTTGTTGTTATGTGCCGTCAAATCACTTGCAACTCATAGTAATCCTATGTACAAGAGCCCTAAACCCTGTTCTATGCGCTACCCTCTCTGTCTCTGACACAACAAACTCAATTACCCCAGAGACTGAATCAATCCATCTCTTCGAGGGTCTTCCTCTCCTGCGCTGTCCCTCTCCAATGACTTGTCCCTTCTTGTAACACGAATAATTCTACTACTTGACCAGGGAACTATGAGAATTCAAGCTGGACTCTAAAGATCCTATAGAACCAGAGATAATATTGCTGATTTCAGGTGGATCTTGATGGAAAGAAGAGAATACCAGGTTTGGGGATTTTTTAAACTTGTGTTTGTTGCATATACAAAGGCATTGGACTATGTGGACCATAACAAGTTATAGGTAACATTGAGAAGAATGGAATTGTGCTTATGAAGACCCTGTATAGACTAATAAGCAATCATTGAATAGAACAACAGATTCTGCTAGTTTAAAAATAAGAAAAGGTGTGCACCAGAATTATATCCTTTCACCATACCTATTCAATATGTATGCTAAGCAAATAATTCAAGAATCTGGACTATATGAAGAATGTGGCATCCTCAGTGGAAGAAGATTCATCAGAACACAGTGTTATGCAGATAATGCCAGCTTTGCTTACAGAAAGTGAAGAAGACTTGAAGTACTTCCTGAACAAGACCAAAGACTACAGCCTTTAATATGGATTACAATGCAACTTAAAAGCAAACAAATATCTGTACAACTGGACTAATAGCCAGCATCATGAGATATGGAGAAAAGATTAAAGTAGACAGTGATTTCATTTTACTTTCACAATCGACTGATAGCAGTAGTTAAGAAAAAAAAAATATGCTGCACTGGGAAAATTTACATCAAGGATCTCTTGTTTTTTTTTTTAGCATATTCTTTTCTGTGTGTAGTTTTAGTGAGTGTTTACAGAAAGGATGGGTTTTCATTCATTCATTGATACACATTTTCCTCTCTCCCACCTTCCTCAGTTCAATTTTTGATGCATGTCTTGTTCCGGATTGTCAAGGACCTCTTTAAAGTGCTAAAGAGCAAGGATTCAAAAACTATGATGCACCTGGCACAGGTTATGGTATTCTGAATTTCTTTGCATTCATATGAAAGCTGGAAAAGAAATTCAAAGAAGAATAAATAGATTTGAGTTGTGATGTTGGTTAGGAGCATTGCATATACTATGGATTGCCAGTAGAACAAACAAATCTGTGTGAGAAGTGTAGCCTAGTTGTTCCTTAGGGGAAAAGATTGTGAAACTTCATCTTACATACTTTGGGCATGTTGTTAGGAGGGACCAGTCCCTGGATAAAACTTTATACTGGAAAAAAATAGAGGGTCAGTAAAAGAAAGATTCTCCACAAGATTGGTTGATAAAGTTTTTGCAGCAGTAGCCTTGAGAATGGTAGAGATGGTGAGAATGGCTCAACACTGGGCAATGTTTCAATCTGTTATTAATAGAGTTGCTTTGAGTCCAAATAGACTCGATGGCAGCCTATAGGAACTACACATGAGATGCTGATCATGTTTGTCACCCTAGTGTGTGACTATATGGCAATAATTGCCATAAATTATATGGACTCCTTAGTTTCGCACACATGGACCCCATCATCTATCATCACATTATTTTCCCCAGCATTGCTAACCTGGTACTCTGTCGATTCAATCTAGAAATTCATTGGTCTTCATACCACTTGACACTTTCCCCCCACTGCTTGCTACAGTCTTTCTTCTTCCTCACATTCTACCTTCAATCCCTTATGTCCAACTTTTGCTCTTGCTTTCCTCACCTCTCAGACTATAGCCATCTGTGTCTTCCCTTTGAAACTTCCTCAGATGGCTCTTTTTTAAATTTTTTTTTATTTTATTTTATACTGGTTTACAGAATGCCCTCTGGAGGGTCAGCTATGAGTTGATTCTGAATCAGTGGCACATAACAAACCATTTCAGGAAGTAGCATATGATCAACAGCTAGTAGTACTGATGAAGAGTCTAAGTTACACTGAAGGAATTGGCAGAAAATAGGGCTCCAGGAATTGACAGGACGTCTGTTGAGGTGTTTCAGTAAACAGGTGTGTTTGCCCATCATGGTTTCATGGAGCATACTAATTAATTTGCATAATGAAATGTTTAGTGCTTCTGTTCTACCCCCTTGTTTGATGTGTGATGTCTGGACCTTAGAGGCTTGCAAGCAACTCTTTAAGACACAAAAACTGATAATCCATTCACCTGAATCAACAAAGGTAGAAAGAGAGTCGGGAATACTGAAGAGGTAAAAATGGAATGTATGGCTAATTGCCTTTATGAATAATTGCCTCCTTAGTATGAGACCAGAAGAACTGAATGATGTCAGGTTACCATTAGTGAACATTTTGACCAACAATTTCCTAAGAGAATTCTGATCTTTTAGGAAGAAGATAGGGAAATGTGAAACTAAATTCTCATGGCTTTATACTCGAACCCCTAAAACTGTTGTTTGAAAATAATATTTAAGCATTGTTATAAACATTGCTTTGATGTCACCTTAAAACCAGACAGAAGTTTTAAGTAGTAACGAAGGGCTATCTTGAGGATTATGCTCTTTTAAGATCTGTATGGGACCAAACTGACAACAGCAACCAGGCAGATTTGGTGAGAGCAGTGACAGTATGTTAATGAGAAAGGAACAACTCTGGAAAGAAAGATGAGAATGTTTGCACAGCTTGAAGAATGGCATTGTGTCACTATGTAGACGGAGACACTATGTGGGTGTAGGTTTTGAAGTACATCTTCTCTAACAACAAAAGAAATAAGATTGAAAGGGAAAATAAGCTGCCTCCTCAGGGGAGGAGGGCACAGCCTCTGAAGCGTGTCCCCACTCATCTCCATTTCTTCTCCATGGAGCATCCTGTTCTTCATAGCTGTTACATGGTTTATTGTGTCCTAGGTGTGTGTACATTTCTCCATCTATGGCTGGTTCCCTCTACTCAACTGCAGACTGCCAAGTTTCCACTTTATGTGCACCCCCAGGCCAGTGCCTGGCACATAGTAGTGCTTATTAAGTATCTTTGGATGAGTAAAGCATCATATGGTAAACAGAATGCATTCCTAATTATCCACTTGACATAAGAGGGTGGAATGGCAAACTTTTTATGGGTGAGTGTGGGTGTGTGTATGTTTTCCTAGATTATAGATTTGTCTAAACATTCCTGCTAATTTAAGCTATCAAATCTGAAAAGTTCTTTCTTGGCTTGAATTTTTGAACACATGCCAGGGATAGCTACAGATTCCTTAATACTCTCCTTTTTGTTAACAACTTTTCAAAAGTATAAACGGGCTAACTTTTGCAGGTGGACATAGTTTACCGAACTGCTGTGTCAGATGCAGATGTGTTGATGGTAGAAGAGATTCTTTGTGTCTAAACTTGGCTTTACTCCCCCATGCAGGTGCCAGAGAGAACTAAGTCAGGGATTCAGTGTTGTGGTCCAAAGTTGCTCCCTTGTGGGTGTTTTGAGCTTGGTACCAGGGAAACAGGTTCAGTTCATGGACACCCCCACATGTGTCAGAGTAAGACTGTGCTCCATTGGGCTTGCAGAAGCTGGGTTTTGGTAAGTCAGTTGCCAGGCCTTTTTTCTGAGGTACCTCTGAGTCGATTCAAACCACCAATCTTTTGGTTATCAATGGAGTGGTTAACAATTTGCACCATTTAGAGATTCCTTCTGTCCTAGGTAATTAATGTTTTCTCACCTCTTGGACATACTTTTTCCAAATTTGGGACCCAAGACCCATTTATCATTTAGAAAGTGTATTTTCAAAAGTCACAATCTTTTAAGACCCTTGGCAAAAACAGTATTCACTTTCACTCTGAAATTTTCTTGTCTGTCCCCCACCCCCAACCCTCTTCACCCTGCTACCCTCCACCAGACACGTCTGGCTATTCCTGGGATGAGGTGTCAGGAGAGGATGTGGACACACAGCTTTGGCTCTGCCAGCTTCTGTTGCTGGCATTCTGAATCCCTTCTATAGAAGAGCTTCCCTGTTCTTGTGTTTTCTCCACCCTGGAACGGATTCATGAGCCCATGGGCTTGCTTTGGGCAGTGAGTGCTCCCTAATCTCATGCTGTGGGTTGTGCTATTCTTCCACTGCACTTTGCACTCAGTGCTCCTTGAGGATGAGTCACCAAGCTGTCCCTACCCAGCAGCAGAAGTGAAATCACTATCCTGTACTAGAAACCAGCTGAGTGGGTCCACACATCCTGTCACATGTGTGAGCTGCTCAGCAATAACAACTAGCTAGTGACCAGGAGTGGTTAACAGTTTTCAGGCCCAACAGACATTTAATGTGCTAAATGAGGCTCCCAGCCACCAGATCCAGAAACAAATGCTAAGGACAGCGACAGAACTGTTGGCACAGGTGCATTTGCTAATTAGTACTCATGTTTAGGGGAATTAGGAAAAATGTTAATGTTTTGAGGATTATTGTTAAAAAGGAATAGGAAACCTATCTTTTTGTTTCCGCCACCATGTGGTTTACTGCTTAATGTGGGTCTGCATGTGAGTTTTTTTGGTTTGATTTTTAGTTGTGACAAAATCATTTTCTTGCACAAATCATTATTGACTTTATTATGCAGATAAATGGGAAAATTTACTTCATAGAAGGTTGTTTTTTTTTTCCAAGTTAGTGTTTTCATGTGTATAATTTGATGATACTGAATTCATTATGTTGTGCAACCATCACCACTGTGTTCTTCCAAATTATTCCATCACCACTGGCAGAAACACTGTGCCCCAAGTGGTGACTGTCCCTTCCCTGCTCCCCCTGCCTCCCCATCCCTGGCCGTTGGCAAGCTTTGATTTCTATGTATTTGTCAATTTTCTCTAAGTGGGATTAAGCATTATTTGTCCAACTGTGACTGACTCAGCATAACCTTTTCAAGGCTCATCCCCAGTACAGCACACTTGACTTCATTTTTCATTATGGTAGGGCAGTATTCCACAGAAATTATGTACCATATTTTGTTTAGAAATTCCTCTGTTGATGTATATTCAAACAAACAAACAAAAATCTGCTGAACTCATTGCCATCGAGTTGCAGCCAATTCATAGCTGACCCTCCAGTGGTTTTTCAGAGGCTATAAATTGCCTAAGAGATTATTCATCTTTCTATCTCTGAGCAGTTAGTGGATTCAAACCACCTTTTTTTGAGTTGGCAGTGCAACTCCCTGTTCACTATGCTACCTGCTCTCACTTTTAATGGAAATTAGTACAATTTTTATGAAAACAATTCTGGAATATATCAGTGATGTTCAGTAAGAGGTACTCTAATCACATTCCTTTTTTTTTTTTTCAGGTCTTTTTTTATCATTATTATTATTAAATTTTATTAGTTTCAATGAACATTCACAGGGATTCTGGGCTTTCACTCCTTCATTGCTGCACCATTCTCTCCACCCTCCTCCCCAGTTTGTTCTTCTTCCCTGCCATCCGAATGTCTGTTTTAATTGTCCAATTGCCTCAGTCATTCATTTATTTGAAAAAGAGAATGAGAATTATGTCATTGCCTAAACCCCGGGCTCTGTAGTAGTTACAAAGGCAGATCCTCCGTAAGGAAAAGACATAGAGGATGTATTCGACGCATTTCACTTAAATTTGGTTTCTGTTCTCAAGGCATATATCAAAAAAAGGACAGACAGGACAGGTAGACCTTTCCAGAAAGAAATCTACTGAGATTTTATCTTGTTCCAGTAGCCAACATGGAAACGTTGGCATATGGTTGTTGTGTGCCTTAATTCTGACTCATAGTGACGATAGGGGAGAAGAGAACTGAGTAATCTTTAGGGAAGCAAACTGCCACATCATTCTTCTGCAGAGAAACTGGTAGGTTTGAACCACTGATGTTTAGATTAGCAGCCAAGAGCTTAATTGCTATGACATTAGGGTTCCGTGGCATGGGGCATTTCCTCATTAAGTGTTGTCTAAACTGAGTGGACCGTCCTGGAAACACAGAAGAAGAGGTGACTTTCAGAGGGCACGTGGGGACAGCTCAGAGGGCAAATTTGAAGGGCTGAGAAGACAAAGAGGGCCTTCCTGGCAAGGGGTGGGGACTACGGGGGGGGGGCCTGGCAGATCTGGGGAGTGCTGAGCAGGTCCCCATGGAGCTGAGGTGCCTGGTGGAAAAAGGGCTGGACCTGCAGCGGAGAGGGTGGTCGGGCCAGACTGTGAAGAGCTTTGGAGGCAGGCTCCAGATTTCAGATTTATATCCTGTTGGCAACAGGGAGCCAGCAGAGATGTTTAATCTCTCTCAACCTCCATCAAGTTAGCTATTCACTCTGTAGCTGGGTCTAACTGGTAGTCCCTTGCCATTTCAACCTCTCACCTCACTCTTTTCACTTTAATTACATTCAGAATTCCCAAGGAAGCCTAATTGGAATAGAGAAAAAGTGATAAAACTCTGTAGCCTCCAGGGCAGAGCAGTTCATCCTTTCATTATAATGTACTTACTGCATTTAAATTGTTCTATTTATTTGGAGCTTTCAGGTGACTTCATTTCTCTGAGTCCTGAACACTTAGCTTCCTACATCTGCAGTTCATTTGTTAAGAGACCTTAATGAGAAACTTCAAACAGTTTAAATGTCAATTACCAAAAAGAGTGAAGTTTTCAAGTTCCAGTAATCTGCCCATATTGGTCATCAGAACATGATCCCAGGTGGGTGTAATTTAAGACAGATGACATTCCAGAGCTTCAGTTACAAAAGACTTATATGTTTTCAGGACTAACTAGCTCTGGCCCTGTTGTTGCTGTTCTCACAGGGCCCTCTGTCTGTGTCGAGGCCTCAGAGCTCACCGCTCTGTGCCTTCATACTACATCCAGTTTTTGGCAAGTGCCTTTCTTTGACTCTTAAGAGAACATAATGAATGTTGTCATAATTTCAAATTAAAATCCCACATTTTTTAGAGAGGAAAGTAAAAAGATCTTTCATCATTAATTTATTTTCCGGATCATCTTAAATTTCTGACTCAGAAGTTCTCATGGATTTGTTTAGCTTTCTTGTGTCTACTACTGTTCCTTCCTCGGCGCCCACTTTTTATTAAGATAAAAATACGTGAAGAGAAGTTGAATATGGTGATGAATATTGTTTTTACCCAAAGTAAAACCAAATGCTTGCAGAATGAATTAACCTTGCCTTTTCTCTATAGACCAGTTAGTGGGTGTTACATCCTTAGTCGTTTGTGCTACAAAGTAAATACTTTTTGGCAGCTGGTTTAGTTTTCATCACTTCTAAGCCTGTGACAAATGATTGTGAAAGATCTCTCTTTTTAAGAAGGAAACTACTTCAAGTTTGCGTGTATAAGTTTGAAGGCTTTTAAAAAAAATTCTTTTCACTCAATCAGTCATATACATTTTGTTTTATGGTATTAATTACAGTTGATCAGTGCCATTTATCACAATGCCTCATCACATTCTGACTGTACCTTTCTTTAAAGGCCTTTTGAATATAAACCTTTCATATGGAATTTTGTTTTGAGTTTTGCTCTCAAGTTTACACGTTAGGATCACCACATTGAGCTGGTTTTTACATTTTTGGCATTTGAGAGTAGATTTGCCTTTTACATTTTTAAAATTACTGAGAAAATAAAATTCTCCTGCACCTGAACAGTTATTTATTCATCACCTGCCTTTGAAAACTGAGAAATTACTTCTCATTTTTATGGTTTCATAGCCTTCCCTGCCCCCACTTCAGGAGCAGTAATGTTGCTAAATGTCTTAGCTCTACATTCATCTGTTTAACTTGTCATAATTAACTTCAAAATGAAGAAAATAGTCCCACAAAGTTAAATATACCTGAACATATAAATTTTCTATATTTCCTTGTGTTTATTAGCCCTGTTTTAAAGGCTTTTAGAAATGGTTTGCCTTTCAAAAGCAGCTCATCGGTATTGTATTTGGCATGCTGTGTGTTGTTAAAACTTCATGTAAATGCAAGGGCATGAAAATGTGCTGTTTACAGAACTCATGGGGCATTTTTACTCATTCAGCTAACACAGTCACTTTTTGCAAGTACAATCATCTTTGTGTGGCGAGCATATCTACAAAACTGATGGCTGGCTTGTCTGATTGCAATGTGGACTTTAACATTACCAAGTCATTATTTTCCACTATGCAAGATGCCAACCAAATGTGTACCCAAATGAACTAGAAAGGTCTGGTTGTTTAATCAGCTTTACAACTGTGAGCTTAGGATGCGACTTCACGTCACCTCTCTCTCCCCAGAGGGACGACTCAGTGACTTGCTCCCTTTTCTCCAAGTAACATGGTGTAGCCTATTTCGATTAATCATCAGCCCTGGGAGTTAAAGCAGTCATTTAAAATATTGAGTGGGAAAGTTCCCTGTGCTTGGAAAAACCCGAAGGCCAGCAGTGAGAGACGTGTTCTCATCCTTTCCCTGGTGGCTCCTCACCTGGGAATTCGCACTGGGGTGGTAATAAAATTGTAGGAGCTCATTTTATGTGAAGCCATTAGCAGCATGAGAATTTGGGACTAGCTGCCTCTCATACTTTAAGACACTGGAAGGTGTCATTTATAAGCATCGAGGGCCTGCAGAAAGGCAGAACAGGCTTGTAAACCAGAGCTTTAGGCTTTAGACGGTAATCAGTTTGTAATATATAGTTTAACGTCTTAGGTTATCAAAATCACGAATGTGCCTGTGAGAGTTGAGGGCAGATCCCAGGAAACATCTGTCTGTAAAAGGCTGGTATCATTTCTGTTTCTTTCCTATTCCTTAGTGTCATATTGTTATTTTCCACTGAGGTGGAGGAGGCACCCTCTATGAAACCATAAAAATGAAAAGTAATTTCTCAGATTTTGAAGTCCTTTGAATGTAACAAGTCAATTAAAGGGTGCATTTTTGATTAATTAATATCTTCATTTGCTAATGCTGCTAGAACAGAAATACCACTGTTGGATGGCTTTAAAGGATAAGTTTATTCTCTTTAGTCCAAATGACTAAAAAAGAAAAAAAAATTACTGCTGTCAAGTCAATTCCAACGCATCGCAACCCTCCTTTGTGTTTCTGAGACTGTGAATTACCTACCTTTTTTCTTTGGAGCCACTGGTGGATTCGAAACATTGGAGGTTTACAGCATGTGGATTAGTAGCGTAGTTCACTAGGGATAAAGCCCCAGGTTCCCAGTAACAGCCCCTTAGCTCTGGGCAAAGTCCTTGTCTCAGGCTCTGTAGTCCCTCCCCCACCCCACCCCACCCCACCCCACCCCACCTTGTTTCTTGTTTCTTTGGAGATTCTTGCATGGCATCTGTCTTCCCACATTCTTGTTTCCCTTTCTCTGTACCTAAGGGGTCCTGGTGACACTGTGAGAAAAGCATTTGGCTGCTAACCAAAAGGTCAACAGTTCAAACCCACTAGCTTTTCTGCAGGAAGGAAACGAGACCATCGGGTTCTGTAAAGATTTACCCTGGCAGCCCAGTGGGCAGGCTGCCCTGTCTTACAGGGGCTCTGTGAGTTGGGACACACTTAGTGGCAGTGAGTTTGGTTTGATGTTGTTTCTTTGTCTGCACTGCTCTTTATAACAAAAAATGGCGAGGTTTAGGACACCCTTACACTGATAGGACTCCATTAACATTGCCAAGAAAGCACTGTTCCCCTGGGAGATCACGCCTGCAGCTATAGTTTTTATGGAGTTCCAGACATGTTCTTCTGAGAGACAATTCAGTCTGTAAGAGGGTTGTGGTTTTGTTGTTTGTTTGTTTTTAAAAACACAGGTACCATGCTAACAAATTTGTCACAATACACAGGTCTTTGCATTAAAACAACCACTATTGCACAGTTCCTGCTTCTGTGGGTCTCTAATGGTGTCTAGGCTGGGGCAGGTTTGTGACAGGTAGGGCCTGGCACATGTGACAGCCACCCAGCTTCTCTGGTGGGCAGT
The DNA here is from genome assembly GCF_000299155.1 of Elephantulus edwardii. NCBI lineage: Eukaryota > Metazoa > Chordata > Mammalia > Macroscelidea > Macroscelididae > Elephantulus > Elephantulus edwardii. The sequence goes on from NW_006399753.1 coordinate 36,758,068, forward strand.
GGACTTTGCTTCATGTGGTGAGCAGTTCACAAGGAGCCCAGGATGCAGGGACTCAGGCAACGGTGTGAATGACAAAAGCCCCTCATGGTGGACCAGCCCAGCATCAGAATTCTTTAACTGCACACCCCCTCACCCCCAAATACCAAAAGACTGAATATGTGAATCCTTCATGTGGCAGAATCTTTTCTGAAGCACAAAATATTCCTGAATTTGATAATATGTGTCACCAGGGTGCTCCTGGCTTTGCCTACTGACAATTATAAATCTGTCATATTTAAACCCTAGTGGCCCAAGTCCCCACCTGTTTCCTCTTTCTGATAACAAGCATGCCTTATTTTATTGAGCTCCACAGATAGGAAACACAGATGTGTTTTTTACAAACTGAAAGTTTGTGACCACTCTACGTCAGTCAGGTATGTTACCACCATTTTTCCAACAGTATGTATTCACCTTAAGTTTCTATGTCATATTTCAATACTTCTCACAAAATTTCCAATTTGTTTATGATGCTGTTGCCCACCAATATACAACAGTGTAGTATAAATATGACTTTTATATGCACTGGGAAGAAAAAAATATCACTGTGACTTGCTTTCTTGTGATGTTGTCTGTATTGTACTGGTCTGGAGCTGAAGCCACAATATCTCCACGTTGTGTCTGGGCCCCAGGACTTGTTGAGATGTTAGATGTGTTTCCTGAATTTCCCCTCATTGGTTTCTTGCATCTGCTCATGCTACTCAGTGGAGTCCTGCCACCCCCAGTTCTCACATACTCGTTGGCTGTGATGAAAGGCCCTGCTTCTACCTACAGCCCTTCTTGGCACTGTGGACTTACACAGCTTGATAGGAGAGAGACTGGGATAGAGATATACTTAATATCAGAACCTTCTTAAATTTTATATATTACAGGGAACTCTGGTGGCCTAGTGGCAAGAAGCTGCACTGCAGTCCCAGAGGTTCATAGTTCAAATCCACCAGATGCTTCGCAGGAGGAGGGACATTCTCTTCCTGTACCAGTCAGATCTGATTTGACGGTACACACACACACACACACACACACACA
>NW_006399753.1:36759769-36761539 GCF_000299155.1 Elephantulus edwardii
TGGGCACTTAGGTTGTTTCCAACTCCTTGCTATTGTGAACAAAGCCACAATAAACATGGATATGCATATATCTGCTTGGATGTTAGTTATGGCCTCTTTGGGGTATATTCCTAGTAGTGGAATTACTGGGTCGAATGGTATCTCTATTTGCAACTTTTTGAGAAAGCGCCATACCGCCTTCCACAGTGGTTGCACCGTTTTACACTCCCACCAACAGTGAATAAGGGTTCCAGTTTCTCTAAAACCTCACCAGCATTTGTTGCTTGCTGTTCTGGGGTGAGATGATATCTCATAGTTGTTTTGATTTGCATCTCTCTTAGAGCTAGGGACTTTGAACATTTCTTCAAATGCCATCTGAATGTCTTCTTTGGTGAAGTGTCTGTTCATATCCTGTACCCATTTTTCTATTGTATTATTTACCTTTATCTTGTTGTGGTGCTCAAGTATTTAATAAATTCTGGATATAAGTCCTTTATCTGATATGTCATTACCAAATACTTTGTCCCAGTTTGTGGCTTCCCTTTTTACCCTGGTGGAGACGTTTTTGGATGTGCATAGGGATTTGATTCTTAGAAGATCCCATTCATCTATTTTATCTTCTCCTGGTTGTAGATTTTTCAGGATACTTGGAAGACTATTTATTTTGTGAATTAGGACTTCTAGCATTCTTCCAAGCTTTTCTTTATTGAAGATTATAGTCCTTGGTTTTAGTCCTAGGTCCATGATCCACCTTGAGATGGTTTTTGTATATGGAGTGAGGGGTGGATCTTGCTTGAGTCTTTTGCAGATACTTTTCCAATTTTGCCAACACCATTTGTTAAAAAGGCTGTTGTTTCCCCACTTAACTGATTTCATCTCCGTGTCAAAAATCAGTTGACCATAGATAGATGGGCTGATCTCCGGGTTCTCAATTCTATTCCGTTGATCTGTGTGTCTCTCATTGTACCAGTACCATGTTGTCTTAACCACCACGGCAGTGTAGTAGAATTTGAAATCAGGGGGTGAGATACCTCCTACCTTTCTTCTATTTTTAAGGAGTGCTTTGCTTATTTGGGGCTTCTTTTCATTCCAAATAAAACTGGAGATTGCCTTTTCCATCTCCTTGAAGAATGGGATTGGTATTTGTATTTGGATTTGGATTGCACTGAACGTGTAAATTGCCTTTGGTAGTATTGCTATTTTCACAATATTGAGTCTTCCTCTCCATGAGCAAGGGATATTCTTCCACTTCTCCAGTTCTCTTTTTGTTTCTTGTAGTAATGTTTTGTCATTTTCTTTGAATAGATCCTTTGTGCTTCTGGTTAAATTTACTCCCACGTATTTAATCTTGTGATTAGTTATTGTGAATTGTATTGTTTTTCTTAGTTCCGACTCTGTATTCTCTTTGTCATGATAGAGAAATCCAACTGATTTTTGTATGTTGATCTTGTATCCTGCTACTTTGCTGAATTGGTCCACTGTGTCCAATAATTTTCTTGGTGAGTCTTTAGTGTTTTCTAAATATACTATCATATCATCTGCATAGAGAGATAATTTTACCTCCTCTTTGCCAATTTGGATACCTTTTATTCCCTTCTCTTGTCTTATTGCTATTGATAAGACATCCAATACAGTATTGAATAAGAGAGGTGATAGTGGGCATCCTTGCCTAGTTCCTGTTCTTAAAGGGAATGCCTTTAACCTCTCTCCATTGAGAACAATGTTGGCTCTCAGGTTTGCATAAATACTTTTTACTATGTTGAAGAAATTCCCCTCTAATCCTATTTTGTT
>NW_006399753.1:36766532-36767600 GCF_000299155.1 Elephantulus edwardii
AAGTTTGAATTTGTTCTTCAGTTCCTTGAGCTTAAGAAATGCTGAACGAGTTCGGCCCTTTTGATTTTCCGACTCTAGTTCCTTGCACATTTCATTGTAATATTATGCTTTGCCATCTAATTCATCAAGTTTGTCTTTTATCCATTGAATATATTCACTCATTCTTCTTTTAAATTTTGTGTCAGAACATTTCATTAGACTTTCTAGCTTCGGGAACAACACTGTTACTCTGTCACCCTTTGGGGTTGACATCTTGCTTTGCTTTTGTGTATTGTGTGGGATAACTTGCTTTCTTTGAGACATTGATATGTTCATGATCTAAAGACAATGCTCTAGAGATCAATTGTGTAACTGCACCACTTCTATGTTTCTCTGAACTTCTGACTTCAGGGAATTGTCAGTTCAGAGCCTGTGAGAGCTACCTCTTGTTGGTAAGCCAGGGCAAGGTGCTCCTGATTAAAGACAAGTTGATTGACCGGATGTGTAGGTACCAGTGTGGAGCCAAATGGGGTGAGGCAGACTCAGGGTTGGGGTGATCGCAGGGGCAGGTCAGACACTTGGGGGACCTCACGCAGACCTCAACTATCTTGGTGTGCTCACGATTGGGGTCCCTACCCAAATTCCCACTGTCCATTTCCCACCCAGTGGTTTTCACTCAGTGGCACTTATGCAGGTGCTCTCACACAGCAGCCCCTGTCCAAGCAGGGTCCTGGGTCCAGCAGTACTTGAAAAGTTAGAGTCAAATTCCCAGCAACCCACTAGATTCTGGCTGGTCTGCAGAGTTAATAAAAGTTCAGACAGATTAGCAGTGGCTGGCTCATTCCTGGGCAGTCAGTGTGGCCCAAGAGAGCTTGGCCAAATTCCCCACCAGTGGGCATGCCCTTGGGTGCTCTTCCAGGTAATCGGCAGTGCCCCAGAAAACCCAGTCAGGATCCTGCTGGCCTTTCTCCTGCCAGATTAGTCCCACAGCAGCTCGGCTGGGCTTATGGCTCCAGGATGGCTGGATCTGCGGCATGGCTTTGTGGTCCTGTAGCTCCAAAAGGAACTGCTGCAACAAAAGTTCTGATT
>NW_006399753.1:36767833-36770892 GCF_000299155.1 Elephantulus edwardii
GGGGTGCGGTCATGAGGTGGAGGGTCATTCGCTCCTCTGGGGTCACACGGCAGCCAGGGGTGGTGGTTCCTCGGGGTCACTTGGTGGCCTGTGGCGGCCAGCAAGCGGTTGCTCTTCCAGGGTCTCGTAGAGGCTGGGGGCAGTCGGTTGTTCTCTGGAGTCACAAGATGGCTGGTGGTTGCTCCCTACTTGCTCCTGGTGGGTGGGTTCCACAGTGGCTTGGCTGGTGTCTTTTGGCTGGGACTCAGCTGTCCTGTGTGTAGTTCAAATTCCAGCTCTCCGGCTGCCTCTCTCATTCTTAAAAAAAGAAGCCAAAATAAAGACTTTTTCAGATAAACAAAAATTGAGAGAATTTGTTGTTAGGAGACTTGCACTGTAAGAAAGACTAAAAGAGAATAACAGATCTGAATCTTGTGCTGCCTTGCTCCATCCTCACAATCTCCACCATGCTCAAAACCGTTGTTACAGTCACTGTGTCAATCAATCCATCTTGTTGAGGTCCTCCTCTTCCTCTGACCCCTCCACCTTCCCCATCATGATGATTTTTCCAAGAACGGCCCCTCCTGACAAAATAAGTAAATGTGAATATGTGAGATAAAATTTCACCATCCTTTCCTCCAAGGAGCACTCTGGTTCCACTTCCTCCAATCAGACGTGTTTGTTCTTTTGGCAGTCCATGGGATAGTCACTATTCTTCTCCAACACCACTACTCAAAGGTGATTCTTCTTCTGTCATTCTTTTCCATTGCCAACTTTCAGATGCAGAGGAAGCAATTGAAAGTTTAATGACTTGGATCAGGCACACCTGAGTCTTTAAAGGATGTCCTTGCTCTTTGACACTTTAAAGAGGTCCTTTAAAGCAAATTTCCCCAATGCAAAATGTCTTTTGATATCTTAACTGCTACTACCATAAGTGTTTGTAGATCCAAGTAAAATGAAGTTATTAACAGCTAGTATCTTCTCCATCTTTCCTAATGTTGCTTATTGGCCTAGTGGTGAGTTTTATTTTCTTGGTATTGAGATAAAAACCTTATAAAAGTTGTAGTCTTTTGGTAAGGAGCTGCAACTACAATCCCAGAGGTGCACAGTTCGAATCCACCAGATGCTCTGCCGGGGAAGGAGGGACAATCTCCTCCTGTACCAGTTAGATCTGATTTGACGGTACACTCACACAAAAATAAGAAAATAAAATTAAAAAAAGTTGTAGTCTTTGATCTTCAATAATGCTTCTAATCCTCTTCACATTCTGTAAGCAAAGTTGTGACATCAGCATAAAGTGGGTTGTTAACGAGTATTCCTCCAATCCTGATGTCACATTCTTCTTCCTATAGTCTAGCTTCTTCAATTGGGCAATAGCACTAGATCATAGCTCAGAGAAGAAATGACAGTCTTCAAAAACAGAGAAAAGAATGGAGTAGATTTATAAGATTTAAAAGGAACATGTAATAAAAACATAACAGTTCCTTTTTTGAGTGCTCTGTATAGAATACCTCATTTTATCTTCAACAATCATTTGACATTATTAACCTCATTTTACAAATCTAAGAGTTCAAGACACAATGCAATCCTCCGTTTTGTATAACTCATATGGCTGGTGGAGGATTCAAAACCAGCTTCTGATTCTGAAGACTCTTATGTCAACTACTTTTCTAAACCATCTCTTAAGATATGTTATTACATGATCAAAGCAGCATGTTTATAATAGTAAGGTCCCATTTGTGTAAAAAAAGCACCTTAATTTTTCGTTAGCAAGTCATAAAAAAAAGCACACAAGCAGGAGACGGACTTGGCCTTAGTTTGCAGACCTTCTTGGTGAAGATATTCTGAGGTTGAATGGGCTGAGGACTTGGCGTACAGCAAAGACTAAATTGATACAGACCCAGAGAAGATTGTGTGAGTGCAGAGGGAGACATTGTAGTAGCGCTTCCACACACCTGGAATGCCTGGGTCACTAGAAGGTAGAAGAAGCAAAGAAGGATTCTTCCCTTGGAGTCTTCAGTTCAAGCATTTACTTCTGACAGCTTGATTTTTTTCACTTTTAGCTCCTGAATAGTGAGAAAATGAATTTCTCTTGTTTGAAGGCACCAGGTTTGTGGCACTTGTTTGTAGCAGCACTGGGAAGCTAAAACTGAAAGGCATCTGTCCATGAGAGTAATCATCTTAAAAGCCTGCCATCTGAGGAAGAAGCCATGTGCCCGTCACGAACCAGAAACTGGAGTTTTGTTTCACTACACAAGGAATTCCCACCTCCTCAAGCCTTGGCTGTGTAAGGGCCTGACTTTGAAGAGGAAAGGTTCCAAGGTAAGTATTTCTGTGTGATAATCATGAACGTGGACCCTCACAGGAAGGAAGGTCAGCCGTCTTGTAACACACAGCATTGTATTCTTAAATTATACGCTTTCTTGATTCACCTTATTACTCTTAAGGGAGCTCTGGTGGCCTAGCAGTAAGAAGTTTCACTGCCAACCTGAAGGTACACAGTTCGAATCCATCAGCTACCCTGTGGCAGAAAGATGGACATTCTCTTCCTGTGCAGTTAACTTCCTGCCTCTGAAAGTCCACTGGAGTGTCACCTGTAGGTCAGTTTGACTTGATGGTACACAATAACAAGAAGGTGCCATCAAGTCACATCCAACTCTTGGTGACCCCAAATGGGTGTCAGAGTAGAACTGGGCTCCACAGGGCGTTCAGGGGCTGGTTGTTAGTTTTTACAGATATTCTACCTGATCCTTGCATTAAGTATGTGGCCAAATAGGGATTTGTAACTTTTGTCAAGGTCTTAAAGTACAGTGAGAAAATATCATTGGCCTAAAAAAAGATCACCTGAAACTCTTGATGTTTGAACACAGGACAGGAGGATCTGGTGGGTCTGACCGTATTCTAGCTCAGCTCATGCAGAGTCAGCCAGTGTCTGAGCTGCACATGCTCTCAAACACATTCCAAGCATGGCGAATCCTGCTGGTCAGCCTGCCGGCTAGCTTGATACAGTCAGCCTGAACTGCTTGCCTTGGCCTTGAACCTCCACTTCTTTTTTAATTTTAATTGTTGCACTTTTCTCC
>NW_006399753.1:36771367-36775466 GCF_000299155.1 Elephantulus edwardii
AGCGCCATACAGCCTTCCATAGTGGTTGCACCATTTTATACTTCCAACAACAGTGAATAAGGTTTCCAGTTTCTCCACAACCTCTCTAGCATTTGATGTTTGCTGTTATGTTAAATTTTGCTATTCTTACTGGGATAAGATGATATCTCATAGTTGTTTTGATTTGTATCTCTCTTAGAGCTAGGGATTTTGAACATTTCTTCCTGTGTTTGTTAGCCATCTGAATGTCTTCTTTGGTGAAGTGTCTGTTCATATCCTGTGCCCATTTTTCAACTGGGTTATTTACCTTTACCTTGTTGTGGTGGAACCTCCACTTCTGAGTCCGTTTCTCTTTGCCATGGTTGTTTGGGATCACCACCTTCTCTCTCTCTCTCTCTCTCTTTGGAGAAACTTTAGAGTTTAATGGGCAAAATTTAATAGAAGTGATTGCATATATAGTAGCAGGTGCAGCTAACTTTGTTGTGCTCAAAGGACTTTAGATTTTATTTTCTTGGCATAATGAGAAATGTTGGATATACTACTGGTAGTTCCCATGGGAAAGAAGAAAAACAAATGGTTCTGGTTTCTCTAAATGTCCTATCCAGCTCCGTTGTAGTCAGATGATATGGAAGTATTGAACATTAGCAAGGCAGGTACCAAGCCCTGGGTGAAGTGAGATTTAAAACCCTTCTATCTTTGCAAATGCGAGGCAGGTGGCGACTGCTGGCATAAGGAGTTGCACTGCCAACTCAAAAGCTGGTGGCTTAAATTCAACAGCTGCTCCACTGAAGAAAGATAGTCTCCTCCTATGAGATTTACAGCCTCTGAAAATCCACTGGAGGGTCAGCTATGCATCAATTCATATTCAGTGGCACGGTTCGAATCCACCAAATGCTCCACTGCAGAAGAAGGGGCAATTTCCTCCTGTGCCAGTTAGATCTGTATCGATGGTATACAACAAAACAAACAAACAAATTAATCAACAACAACATATTCTATGGCAGAAAACGATAACAACATAATTAAGCATATATCTCTTTTCATATTTGTTTGAGTATAGTTTTTCTAATGTTAGCTTTTTAATTTTATTTGGGTCTGTTCTGATATTGCCTAATTCATCTCTTATTCGGATTATTTGAGTCTTCTCCTTCTTTTCTTTTGTGAGTTTTGCTAGTGGTCTGTCGATTTTATTGACCTTTTCCAAATAACCAACTGCTAGTTTTGTTGATAGTTTCAATTGTTTTTCTATTTTCTATTTCATTTATCTCTGCTCTAATTTTTATAATTTCAGTTTTTTTAGAAGCTGATGGGTTTTCTTACTGTTCTTTTTCAATTTGTTGGAGATGTTGGGTTAGAGAGTCAGTGGTCAATTTTTCCTGCCTTTTGATGTGTCTGCTAATTGCTATAAACTGACCTCTGATTACGGCTTTGGCTGTTTCCCAGAGGTTTTTGGTAAGTAGTGTCTTCATTGTCGTTTGTTTCAAGAAACTTTTTAATTTCATTTTTTTATTTCTTCTTGTACCCAGTCGTGTTCAAGCAAGTTGTTGTTCAGCTTCCAAATGTATGATTTTTTCTCCTTTATTCTCTTGTTATTAATTTCTAATTTTGTGGCATTGTGATCTGAGAAGATACTTTGTATAATTTCTATGTTTTTGAATTCGTTGATGCTTGCCTTGTGACCTAGAATGTGGTCTGTTCTGGAGAACGTTCCATGCACATTGGAAAAGAAGGTATAATGTGCTTTTTTGGGGTGCATTAGCCTGTAAATATCTATGAGATCAAGTTGGTTAATTGTGTGGTTTAATTCTTTAGTATCTTTGTTGAGGTTCTTTTTAGTAGTTCTATCTTTTCTTGAAGTCTCCAAGTACTATAGTAGTGTTATCTATCTCCTTTTTCAACTTTGTTAATGTGTGTTTTATATATTTTGCAGGTCTTTCGTTTGGTGCATAGATATTCAATATTGTTATATCTTCTTGTTCTATTGACCCTTTGAGCATTATGTAGTGGCCTTCTTTGTCCTTTGTGATGGTTTTTGCATTGAAATTTAGACAGGAAGGCTGTAGTGGTAGCAGACAGGAAGGCTGAGTCGCCAGCATATATCTCTTTTATAGACACCCCACATATGTGTGTTATATGTAGGTCTTATTTATTAAAAAAATATTTGCATAGTTATCAACTACTTGTTAGGTTTTTGTGATTCTGTGCTATTTAACCATGATTAAGACTTAACCTGCCTTCCTAGAATTAAGTCCATTAAAATTTTAAGAAAGAAAACAATCTGTAGTCACATGCATATATGTTTGTTGAAAGCTTACTATGTTTTATACACTATTCTAACACATTTAACATTATTTCATTGAATAAGTGTACATCCATATGATATAATTTGAAACTGAGGCATGAGACTAAGTTACCTGTCCAAGATTACAGTTAGTAAGAGGGCAAGCCAAGATTTGAACCCTGTTAGTGTGAGTCTGTGAGTTCCCTTAGTGATTGTGGAGTCCTGTGTTGATTGTCACTACATCAACCAACTGGAGAAGCCGGCCCAGCTCCAAAGCTGAGATTCTTTCAGGAGCTTATATGAGCCTCCAACTGCTCTGCTCCCCTGTCATTTACAGCCTTAGAAACCCAAATGGTGGATCCACTATGCTTCGGTTCTAACTAGTAGGCCAGGAGGAGAGAGGCTAGTCTGGTCTTATATGTTTGCTTTTTCACCCTAGGTTAAATTTTAGGTAACAGTCAATTACATTTTAGAAAATTATCTTCCTAAAGAAGCAAGGTTGATGAATAGGGTGGCCAAATAACTTATCATCCAAATTAGGATATGTGTGAGAGTAAAAAGGGACACTATGATATTTCTGCTGAGATGTCAGAATTCAGCCAGGCAGGCCAGGGCTAAATGTTTCCCTGTGTGTATGTTGTTGTAATTCATGTGGTTGAGTCACTTATGACTCGTAGTGACCTTTTGTACAACAGCTCTGAACCCTGCTCTATCTTGATCCAATTTCATTGTCTCCAACACACCTATCCCTATTACCCCAGTCACTAAGTCAGTCTACCTCATCTTGTGTACATAGTGTTATTTGTAAATTCCATTACTTTTGGATAATGGTTTCTGAAAGAACAGAAATTACTATGCTGCAATTATCCCTTGTTCATAAATATTAGAAACTATAACAATAAATATTTGGCCTAATCCAATCATAGGACATAAGGATTCAGTCATTCTAAGAGCAATGTTCTAGTGATTTGAGGATTATTTGAGGATTTTATAAATAACGAACCAAGGCCAAATTAAAAATCCAAACACAGACCTCATTTTTTTTCTGGATACGTAGGTGACTATATCTTTAGAACCCAAAATTGTTGTACATTGTCTGAGTTCATGATTTAAGAACTTGTATAGAAGTGAATCACAGGACAGAATATGTGAAATTGGAATTATTTTGGGAAATTCCAGGCATTTGATTGCTGTAAAAGTTGTTGAAAATTTATGATCTCTGTGTAGGATGTTGTTGTTGTTGCTGTTATGTGCTGTCAAGTTGCCTGTGACTCATAATGACCATCTATGTATGACAGCTCTGAAGCCTGCTTATCCTTTGAGCCAGTCTCACTGACTGACACACCTACCCCCATTACCCCAGTTACTGTGTCAATCCATCTCATTCAGGATCTTCCTCTCCTTTGTTGTCCCTCCACCCTTCTGAGCATGATGTCCTTCTCTAAGGACTGGTCTCTCCTGGCCACATGCCCAAAGTATGTGAGAGGGACCTTGAAAATCTTGGCCTCCAAGGAGAAACTTGGTTTCACTCTCTCTAGAACAGACCTTTTATTCTCTTGGCAGTTGATGGTATGCTCTGGTAACAACTCAAAGGCATTGATTCTTCTGTCAACCTTAGTCATTGTTCTGCTCTCTGATGCAGCCTGTGGCCAGGGACCTCTCCAGAGTACTGAGAAGCAAAGATGTCAGTCTAGAAACTAAGATGTGCTGATTCAGGCAATGATCTTCACAATTACTTGCTATGCATCAGAGAACTATGTAGGATCGACTGTCATTAAACAAAAGGTGTTGTTATTTATTGTCAAGTCAGAACCAACTCATGTTGTTGTTGTTGTTGTT
>NW_006399753.1:36778021-36817031 GCF_000299155.1 Elephantulus edwardii
TATGAAGGCAACCCCATTTTTCCTTGTCTTTTCATCTCCAGAGTAATATATCATATGGTCATCTGACTCAAAATGCCCCATGCCAGTCCATCTCATCTCCCCAGTGCCTAATATGTCAATGTTTATGCGTTCCATAAGGGATTTATCTTTCACTGCTTCACAAATTGCTTGTCTGTCAGACTAACCAACTCATAGCTTACCCTCAACCCTCCAGAGGATTTTCAGAGGCTGTAGATCACCTGAGGGGAGATTGTCCTTCTCCTGTGGAGTAGATGGTGGATTCGAAGGGCATGCCTTTGAGTTGGCAGCATAACTCCTTACTACTAAAGCCACCAGAGCTCAAACAAAATTAGTCTGATTTTAATCTCTTTTGATGCTATAAAAGTAATTTTTTAAGTGTACAAAACAGTGCTTATTTTTTAGTTGAGATTTTAATGAAAATTTATAGAGACTTTGGATTTCTATTCATTCATTGTTACACATTTTCCTCCATGCCCACTCCTCCCCCAGCTTGCTTTTCTCTTCAAAAAGAAAAAAAATTCTTTAATTGTTATACAACAGCCCCCTCATCCCCAGCCAGTCCACTTTACTATGCAGCTCTTATTCTGGACTCTTATCATGAAAATAATACCTAATCATAAACAGTTTTAAACACTTCTCTCCCTTATCTGTTTCAATGAAGTGTACATTATTTATCCCCTCTTTTTTTTAGTTTCCACCCAATCCAGATGTCTGTCCCATTTTACAACAGTGGCATTATGCCGTATTTGTCCTTTTGTGACTGAGATAGTTCTCTCAGCATAACGTCCTCCAGGGTCATCCATTTTGAATAAGAATTTATTAGTTCTTTGTTTTTCAGTGCAGCATAGTATTCCATTGTGTGAATATACCACAGCTTATCCATTCCTTTGTTAATGGGCACTTGAATGGTTTCCAACTCTTTGCTATTGTGAACAAAGCAACAATAAACATAGGTGTACATTTATCCACTTGGCAGTTCTGGTTTTTAGAGTATATTCTCAGTAGTGGAATTGCTGAGTCAAATGGTATTTCTAATTTGAACTTTTTGAGAAAGTACCATACTGCCTTCCATAGTGGTTACACTCTTACCAACAGTGAATAAGGGTTCCAGTTTCTCCACAACCTTGCCAGCATTTGTTGTTTGCTGCTCTGTTGAATTTTTCTATTGTTACTTGGGTGAGATTATATCTCATAGTTATTTTAAAACCAGTGATTATTAAGGAGTGCTCTTGAGATAGATACTTGACTGGAAGAGGTAGGGAAGGAGGTAAGACTGAGCACAGAGAGAATTTGGGCACTGGCCTGCAATACTGTGGCAGTGACCTCAACTGACTCCAATGTGATAAAGTAGGGTTTGACTTTCAGAGCTGTCCAGAATCGAGGCAAGAGAGGATGGCCTTGAAATCACACTTTACCATCTTCATAGCTCACCATTTGATGGGATTGCCCCTGAGCAAGGGTGTGACCTGAGTGGGCTTCTCTCAGGCAAAAGTGGTTCTCAGAGTGCTGTAAACAGAAGCCTATCATCTGGTCACTAAAGGGCACTTGCTTGGAGGTGGGAAATCCTTCAGCCCTGAAGGGAGATCTTGGTGGCTTATCAGTGTCTGTTGTATACTTAGTAGTCAAGCTGCTTAATCATTTTCACCTCTGCTTCCCACATCAGACGTAGTCCTGGGGCCTGGAGCAGGCACTGAACAGCAACTTTGCAGAATTAGTTTTTGTAGGTTGCTCTAACAAAACACCACAGAATGAAGGGCTTTAAGGAGCAGAAATTTATTGTCTCACAGTCTGGGGCTAGAAGCCCTGTTCCATGTGTTGGCATGCCATGCTTCCTCTTGTTTTCCTCAAGGGAGATAATTCCTTGTCTCCCCTGCTTCTGATATACCCAGGCTCTAATTGCTTTGAAAAGGCTTCTTCACATTGCTTTCTCCCCTTTTTTATAGTTGCCACTGACTGCAAGTTACCATTTCCAAACAAGGTCACTTTCAGGAGGAAGGGCTTTATCCTATCCTTTTGAGGAAAAAAATTAGTACATAATTATATGGGTTTGAGGACACACCATAATCTCAAGATCAGAAACATTCTTGCCTGAGGATTGAAGAAAGCTCAATTTTCAAAATCATTCAAAATCATATCAATATACCGTAATTTCTCTATCCATTTGCTTGTGGTTAGACATTTGGGCTGTTTTCGTGTTCTTGTGATGGTGAATAACACTGCTATAAACATTGGTATACAAAGCTCAGTTTGTGCTTCAGTTCTGATTTTCTCGTAGTAAGCAGGAGCGGCATCCACTTTCTAAACAACATGCCTCTAGAAACTCTGTGAACTTTGATAGATGTTGATAGTTATAGAAAGGCTTCAGGCCTTTTGTTCATACTTGTGCTCAACTCCATGGCAGTCAACAGCAACATATTCCAAGCAGTGGAGTAACTGGGTCATATGGAGTTTCTGTGTTCAGCTTTTTGAGGAAACGTTTAAAAGTCAGGTCACTACCTAACCAGGGAGGGACTGGAAAACATTAAGCTAAGTGAACTCAGTCCCATAAGGAAAAATACTGTATAAGATCATTATTGTAGAAATAGAAAAATTACTAGTAAAACATGTATGAAGATCCAAGGGAGGGGGTAGGAGCAAAGGGGTGAGGATGGGCAGGGGGTGTAATCATAGAGTGGCACAATTTGTTGAGTGGAGGAGGGAGGGGTGGGTAAAGGAAATGGGGAAGATCTGGGGTGATAAACAATGTATACTAGTATGAACCTTGATTTCCAGGACCTTGCGACCAGAGGTACTAGATAGTGTCCAGCAGCCATTGCTGACCATACTAAAAGGGACAAGATCTTAGAGTGAGAGGAGAAAGCACAAAAACATTTTATAAAGCCAGACTTACTATTCTAGTCATCGTAAGAATTCTAGTCATTGTAAGAATAGGTTTGAGGCATTGAACACCAATGATCAAAGATTGGATGAGCTGTGGGATGATATCAAGAATATCATCTATGAAGAAAGCAAAAGGGCATTACAAAAAACAGAGGAGAGAGAAAAAAAATCTAAGTAGATATCAGAAGGTACTCTAAAAATCACACGTGATTGTCAAGAAGCCAAAACAAAAGGAAAACATATCAAAGTAAAAGAACGGAACAGAACATTTCAAAGTGCAGCTCGGGAGGACAAAGCAATGTATTATTATGGAATGTGCGGAGAGTTGGAATTGGAAAATAAAAAGGGAAGAACTTGCTCTGCATTTCCAAGCTGAAAGAGCTAAGAAACAAATTGAAGCCTCGTGTCACAATATTGAAAGATGCTATGGGCAAATATATTGAATGACCCAGAAAGCATCAAAAGAAGATGGAGGGAATACACAGAGTCACTGTACCATAAAGAATTCATTGGCACTGAAAAATTTCAGGAAGTACCATATGAACAGGAGCCAATGGTAATGAAGGAGGAAGTGGAAGTTGCCTTGAAGGCATTGGCAAAAAAGTAAGGCCCCAGTAATTGATGGGATACCAATTGACTTGTTTCAATTTACAGATGCAGCTTTGGATGCACTCACTAGTCTATGCCAGGAAATTTGGAGGACAGCTGTCTGGCCAGTGGATTGGGAGAGGTCTATATTTGTTTCCATTCCTAAGAAAGGTGATCCAACTGAATGTGGAAACTGTCTAATAATATTGATATCACATGCAAGTAAAATACTGCTGAAGATCATTTCAAAAACATCTGGAATAGTACATAGATAGGGAACTTCCAGAAGTCAAGGCAGGATTTTGAAGAGGCAGTGGCACCAGGGATATCATTTCTGATGTCAGATGGATCCTGGCTGAAAGTAAGGAATACCAGAAGAATGTCTATTTGTGCTTTATTGCCTATGCAAAGATGTTTGACTGTGTGGATCATAACAAGTTGTGGCTGACATTGAGAAGAATGGGAGACCCAGAGAACTTAACTGTTCTCATGTGAAACCTATACTTGGACCAGGAGATTGTTGTACAAACAAAGCAGGGGAGCACTGCATGGTTTTGAAATGGAAAGGTAGTGCACCAGGCTTGCATTCTTTCTCCATAACTATTCAGTCTGTATGCTGAGCAAATCATCCAAGAAGCTGGATTCTATGAGGACAGGGTGGCATCTGGATTGGAAGGAGACTTACCAATAACCTGCATTATGCAGATGACATACATTGCTTGCTGAAAGTGTGGAGGACTTGAAGCACTTGTTGCAGAAGATCAAGGAATGCAGTCTCCAGGATGGATTGCATCTCAGTGTCAAGAAAATAAAGATTTTTACCACTGAACTGATAAGCAGCATCATAATGGATGGAGAGGATATTGAAACTGTTAACAGCTTCATCTTGCTTGGATCCACAATTAACACCCTTGGTGCCAGGAATCAAGAAATAAGGAAATGCATTTTGCTGGGAAAGCCTGCAGTTAGGGACCTCTCCAAATTATTGAGGAACAATGATGTCAGTTTGAGGACTAAGGTGTGCCTGATTCAGGCCATACTCTTTCCGATTACTTGCTATGCATCTGAGAGCTGGTCGGTGAATAAAGATGACAAGAAAAGAATTGACACCTTTGAGCTCTGTTATTGGAGAAGAGCACTGAACATCCCATGGATGGCCAGAATAACAAACAGATATGTCTTGGAGAGGATGCAGCCGGAGTGCTCTTTGGAGGCAAGAATGATGAGACTTTGTCTCACATACTTTAAGCATGTTGCTAGGAGGTGCTATTATTCCTTGGAGGAGAACATGATACTGAGAAGGGTGGAAGGTTGGCGAAGCTGAGAAAGACCCTCGACCAGCTGGATTGACACAGTGACTGCCTCAATGGGCTCTTGTATGTCAAGAGGTGTGAGGGCGGCACAGGATAGAACAGAGTTCAGATCTTTTGTTCATAGGGTCACTATGAGTCATACTCAACTCGATGGCACCTAACAACAACAACAATAATTCCACTAGAGACTGGTGGAGCCCCTGAGACTGTGGTTCTTAGTCACTCCTCAAACCTGTAACAGAACTCACCCACGTGCTCAACTTTCTACCAAACAATAAATGGGTCTGTAAAGTAACCAGGAATGCTGGGGAGGCCTTCACTCCCTAGACTAACTCATCATACCAGGTCAAGAGAACTGCAGCAACCCAAGGATAACGCTCTGACTGCAGAAAGAAGTAGGATAGAAGAATCAATGGAAATCAGAATTCCAGGGAGGAAGTGGGGGAAGTTCATTTGCATTGTGGGTAATGTAATTAATGTTATAAAACAAAATGTGTATGAATGGTTAAAAGAGAAACTAATTGGCTTCTTCAGCTTTTACTCACAGCACAGTTAAAAATGATTTTGAGCGCAGCTATTGACTTAAAATATTTTTTCATACAGAGGAAACTTCATAGACTGGAAAATTGAGTATCTAATTTTTTTCATTAAAACTGATTATCAATTTAAAAAATAACTTTGCTTGGAACTAAAACCATTTTCACTGTGGTTTTTTTACTCTAACAAAAATAAAATGTCAACATTAAGGTTTCACTAGCTTTACTAGCTAAGCCTGAAGATAGTTTTGTGTTGTCAGATACTCTTCCATGTTTTATTTAAATTGTATTTACTTACTTTAAATCGTTTTCATTATTGCTAAGACTATTAGGAACCGCTATACCCCCAGTGTTCTTTTGAGTAGTTGTTAGATGAAAAGAATGCTTAGCAGAGGTTTCTCTCTTTTCCATCCTCTATTAAGCTGTGTTTCTGGGGAAATAGTCCTAGCAGAGCATGCTACAGTATGTTAGAACCACCACTACTTTAGAGATGCAACATCACTGAAAAGGAAAAATTGAGTGCGGGTTTGAAGTTGACAAGTGATGAAAGTAGCCCTGGAGTTGTCAATTAGGAGCGAAGGCCTGGAACCGATAACTTAATGAGCAGTGCCCCCTGCCAGTTTGTCCTAAGACTTGAAGGATTTTCACTGCTCTTGAAGTATGTGCTTACGTGCTCAGATGTAAATGATATACATAAATGCACACGTGTATGTGTATGACTCTATTGTGGGAGGCAAAAATCAAACTGCTTACCCTCCTGATATATTTCCTAAATTTGTTTCCTTTATGGGGAGGCTTAACAAAGAGTCAGTGGCTGGTTTTACTTTGTTTCACATTTATTGTTTTACTAACAGAGAATTTTCATTAGTTATTTTTATGAGCCGTATCACCAAATAACAAATGTGGAAATTAGAAAAATGTAACTTTTCTTCTACTGAGTGTTCTTTGAAAAATCTTGCCATCAGTCCTGCTGGGAGTCTTTGGCCAACAATTCAAGGCTACAACCCAGATTGTCGGTGACTGATAAACTCAGATTCACATATGTGTTTTGGTAATCTTGAAATAAATAATTATCCATTTGTAATCTGTATGTTGAATGACAGATAAGAGTGGGAACTCAAATGAATAGAGTTATTTATATTTTTATATTGACACTATATAGTTTGCCCCATTATACTTGGAAAAAAGTAATTTCTTAAAAGTAACTTTGTAATACGGAAAGGGAACAGAAGAAATAAAAAGTTGAAGATTACAGAGTGGAGTCAACTGCTTCCGAAATTGATGCATTCTCTCTTTTTTCAAGGAAGAACCAAGATGAAATTACTTTTTTTTTAATTTAAATTTGAAAATAGTCTTCCCTACATTCCTGCATGAAATTGTAAAACTAATTATGACAGACTATGAATGACTCATAACTATCATGGTGAAAACCTGAAGGACAAATTTTGCACAGGACAAGCCTCATCACTAGAAGGAGCTCTGTACACAGGGAGAGATGGTTCTGAAGCCGGGTTGAGGGAAAATCCTTTCATGACCTCAACCACAGACAAGTTCAGAAGGGGAACCCTGCACTCTGGGGGGCGATGGTGGGGCCTCACCTTTGTCTCACTCTGACTCTCCAATCGTGCTCCAAAGGTTTTCAATCCCTGATGTTTCCTATCTGCGTTACCAGGACCCTAACCTTTCTTTTAACAGCTGAACCATCTTAACCACTTGCCTCACTCCAGGACTCCCACTAATGGGAATAGGCCCTGGCTAACTGGGAATATTCGCAACCAGGTGTAGAAGGCCTTGGAAGAGCTCTTGTGATGTTGTCTGAATACATCAAGGAGGTAAAAATCAGACATAGGGTCATTTCTTGTATTTTGAACTCTACATACAGCTCACTGGGCATGGCCTTCATTAGATTAGTCTATCCATTTAAAGAACTCTACTGGCTTCATAGAAGTTATTTTTGAGGTGGTGTAGGAGGCTAAAAAGTCAGTTGTTTGAATCCACCATGAGGGAGAGTCCAGGTGGTCTCCTTCCTTTAGGATTCACAGTTTTGGAAACCCAGTGGAGGATTGTCATAAGGTGCAAGTGACGTGCTGACAGTGTGTTTGGATTTTTATTTGTCCTGCAGTCACAATGATCATCCTGAATCTTTTGAGTTTTCTAGAGAGAAAATGTAAAAGTTAAGAAGCTTTAGAGACTTTTCTTCCATCTTCTGATGACCACACTAACCCCGTTGTGATTGTTGTTGGTGCCTCCAAGCAAGGTAAGGACAGTGCAGGAGAGGGCAGAGCTTGGATCTGTTGTTCATTGGGTTACACCAGATCTAAGCTCTGCACTCTCATGCACCATCCTTACCAAGCCTGATATCCTTGCGCCCATTGTTACAGTCACCGATTCGATCCATCTTTTTGAGAGTCATCTCTCTTACTGACTCTCCACCTTTCTGAGCATGTTATCTTTATCCAAGGACTGCCCAAAGTTCATGAGATGATGTTTTATCATCCTTTCCTCTAAGAAGCACTCTGGCTGCACTTTCTCTGGAACATATTAGTTTATTTTCACCCCTGTTGTTGTGTCCTGTTGGGTTGGAACTGACTCATAGCTGACCCTTAGCAGATTTTCAGAGTTAATAAATCACATGGGAGGAGACTGTCTTTCTCACAAGGAGCTGATGGTGGCTTAAAACCCTGTGCCTTTGGGTTTGCATCACTGCTTTGGTGATAAAGCTCAAGTTTTAGCATCTTCTGAATAACCAGAACTTTCCCCCTCAATTCTTCAGATTTTTCCATCAGCATGATTTGCAATCTCTGTCATTGTTTTCTGGTATCTGCGGTTATCTATAGCCTCAAGGTTCCTGCTAACACCTACATCTTCAAGGTAGTTGAGAGAAGACAACATCAAGGCAGAGAAGGAAGAGACTAGAGCTTTGTTTAAACAGATGGAACAAAGGAACACATGCATTTCTAAGATATTTGTCAGAAATTGTCTCAATTTTATATTTTAATTTGTAATTATCTTAAGATTTAGTCATAAAGATAAGAATTCACTGGCACCCCATCAGCAGCCTCGAGACACAACCCTGTGTGCCCCAATTTAGATCACTCAAGAAAATTATGTTCTCACTTCTGAGTCCTAGTCCATTAGTGAGCTGAAAAATTAGTTTGTTGGATTATTTTGCAAAATGAACAGAATAAAAGCCTAGTATCCTAGTGGTAAGCACTGCAATCCCAAAGGCACACAGTTAGAATCCACCAGTTACTCTTGGGGCAAGATGGCCAGTCTCCTCCTGTGTGATTTACAGCCTCTGAAAACCCACTGGAGGGTCAGCAGAAGAGAAGTTGGCTTTCATCTTGTGAAATTTTCTTTTCTGTATAGGGTGTGGTTGTTTTGTGGGCCGTTAACATAAAATCTATCTCTTTTGTAGGTTTCAGTGAAAAACAAAATAAGACCAAAGAAACTTAAAAAAAATTCTGTCATTAGGGATGCAGGCAGATGACTTTTTTAGGGAAGATGTGGAATGTTCATAAACTTCTAAGGGGGATTGGGATGTCTCTTTTTTCCTTGCTGTAGATCAGTGCCTCATGAACACTCTGGTTTTTAATTATTATTTCTTTTATTTTATACTTATTTATTTACAAATTTATAATACATTGTTTTTCGCACTGGATTTTTCCCATTTCCTTCACCACCAATCCCATCAAATTGTGCACCCCAGCCCCTGCCCATCCTCACCCCTCTGTTTCCACCCCCACCTTGAATCTTTATACTCATTCTATAATAATTTTGACAGTATTTGTCCTTATGACTTAGTTCACTCTGCATAATGCTCTCCAGTCCCTCCCAAATTAGGTAGTAATTTACAAAAATCATTGCTTCTATGTGCTGTGTAGTATTCCATTGTGTGAATGTACCATAATTTCTCCATCTGTTTGATTGTAGTTGAACATCTGGCCTATTTCTATGTTTTTGTGATGGTGAATAACACTGCTATGAACATTGATGCAACAAGTCTCTGTTTGAGCCTCAGTTCTCATTTTCTCTGGGTATATTCCAAACAATGGGATTGCTGGGTCATATGGAATCTCAATGTTCAGCTTTTTGAGGAAGCACCAAAATGCCTTCCAGAGTGGTTGTACCATTTTACAATCCCACCAACAATGTATGAGTTACTATCTTTCCCCATCCTCTCCAACGTTTATTAATTGCTGTTTTGTAAGCTGCCACTACTACTGAAGTGAGATGGTATCTCATTATGGTTTTGATTTGCATCTTTCTTTTTTTTTTAAAAAAATTATTTTATTTTGTGTTTGTACCATCAAATCGGATCTGACAGGTACAGGAGGAGATTGGCCCTCCTTCTCCAGCAGAGCCTCTGGTGGATTCAAACCCTGTGCCTCTGCAATTGCAGTGCAGCTTCTTGCCTCTAGGCCACCAGAACTCCTGCATCTTTCTTATTACCAGTGATTTGGAGCATTTCTTCATGTGTCTGTTTGCCATTCGAGTATCTTCCTCTGTGAAAATGTCTTTTCCCCATTTTGTAATTGGGTTATCAGTCTTTTTCTTGTGGAGGCCCAGGAGTATTCTGTAAACTTTCATTATGAGCCTCTTTTCTGAGCTGGTATTACCAGATATTTGTTCCCAATCAGTAGGTTTTCTTTTCACCCTGTTGGGTGTGCACAAGGATTTAATCTTTAGAAGGTCCCATTCGTCAATATTCTCCTCTTCAGATTGTGCATTTCTGGCTGTATTTGATAGTCTCTTTATACCATAGACCAGGCCTTCTAAGCTTGATGTCAGTTTGTCTCTTAGGAAATTTATGGTTTGGGGCTCTACTCCCAGGTCTACCTTGAGGTGATTTTTGTGTATGGTGTGAGATGTGGATCCTGTTTCAGCTTTTTGCAGGTGGAAGTCCAGTTTTGGCAGCACCATTTGTTGAGAAGATTGTCATTTCCCCATTTGATAGGTTTTATTTTCTTGTTGAATATCAGTTGACCATAGAGAGTTGGGTCTGTTCCTGGGTTCTCAATTCTGTTCCATTGGTCTGTATGACTGTCATTGTACTAGTATCATGCTGTTTTGGTTACTACTACTGTGTAATAAGTTTTGAAGTCAGGGAGTGCTATGCCTCCCATCTTATTTTTGTTTCTCAGAAGTGTTTCACTTATTCAGGATTTCATTCCTCTCTAAGCAAACTTGACACTTTCCCTTTTAATCTCCTAGAAAAAGGAATTTTGTAACTCTATTGGGATTGCGTCGAACATGTAGATTGCTTTTGGTAGGATTGTAATTTTCACCATATTGAGTCTTCCTATCCACAAACAGGGTACATTTTTCTATTTCTTTAGGTTTTTTTTATTGTGTCTTACAGAAATGTTCTGTAGTTTTCTTTGTATAGGTCTTTTGTATCCCTAGCCCATCCCAACCTCAACTTGAGATGAACACATTGTTAAAATAGTACTGGATAGAATCCCTATCCATACTCAGCTGCTCATCTAAAGGTTGGAGATTCAGGTCCACCCACAGGCACCTGAGAAGAAAAGCTGATTTTCACTTCTGAAAAACCAGCAATTGAAAAACCTTGTTCTATTCCAATGCATTTGGGTTTGCCATGAGTCAGAATTAACTCAGTGGCAACTGGTTTTTAATTTTTAGAACTCTATACATACTGGCTTCTGGTGACGTTAGGGTTGTACTACCAACCCAAAGGCAAATGGCTCAAATCCATCCTTCTCTCCATGGGAGAAAGATGGACAATTTCCTCCTGTGAGCTTTACTGCCTCTGAAAACCACTGCAGAGTCAACTAACTATACAGCAATGAATTGAGTTGATGTGATACATTGTATAAGTTAAACAGGGCTTTTGTAAACTATCCTGTAAACCTTATAGGTAACATGTTCCCTTTTTAACAGACCTGGTCATATTATGGTGATAGAATAAAAATGATAATCTAAATGGTTCATTTGGCTTCTGATGAAGCAGGGTGTTTAAGAAGGGCTCAGTGGACTGTGATAGGTACAGGTTTGCTGAAAAGAAGGGAGTTTTAGGTAAAGCTGAATGTCAGAAAGATTGCATAATTGAGCAAGAGTGTAAGCTGCCTACGAATCAGAGACAGTGACGTCTCTGCACTTCCATCCCTCCACTTACAATGATTTATAATGTGCTTGATTGGCCTCCTCATATGATCAAACCAGAGTGGCCATGTGGTTCTGAGCTTAAGGAGCTCTTCACAAGGTTGAGCTCATAGTGGTCAGCCTCCTTTTCCTTCCACAGACAGGATGGGGCCCTTCCTGTGCTGGACCCTCTTATAGTTCCTGGGGCACAACAGTGAGCACCATGACCATGGCTCTGGCCCATGAACAGAGAGGGTGTTGGGCAGACAGCTCTGTCTGCATTTCTGGTCCTTGGGTTTGCTTTGGTTTGTTCCGTGCTGTGCTGTATGTAGAGTGAATCCTTGTGTGTGAACCCTGGTCCTGAGGGCCACTCTTTTGGCACCAAAGTGAGGGCACTTGGTGCTGGATGTTTGAAATGTTCACAAGAGATTGGAAGGGAGTTTCTTTATTTGAGAAATAATGCAAATTTTAAAATGAGATGCTTTGGTAAGATTTTGAGAGTTTCATCTCTACAAAACAGTAGGTTGGGCAAAAGCTTGTTCATAGACAGCAAAAAGGACCATCAAGTAAAAAGGATGCAACCAGAAAGATGCATCAAATCAGGGTTCATTCTTTTGATCTCTGAAAAATCTTTATGGGCAAGGAAGCACCCCACCTTTTAAGTGCAGCTTCGTCACTGTAGCTTCTTTTACGATAGCTTCCACAGTATCCACATCCTTGTAAAATCTACCCGTGCCACAGCTCCCACCTCCAAAATGCCATTCCATCCTGGCAAGAACGTATTCAGTGCCTATTTCCCTGAGATTTTATAAAAAACCAAACTGTGTGAAAGGACTGTGTGCTGATTCTCCTGGGATTAATTAAACCAGCAGATCCAAAGAAAGAAAGAAAGCAGAAAAGATTTAGGATGATTAAAATGTAAAAATGTAATTTTTTGGATAACAGCCGTCAGTTTTTCTACTCGAGTGTTTTTTTGAAGGGCAGAGGGCATGAAGCATCTTACATCCTTTCAAAGCTGAGACACATTTCAACGTAGAGATATTAGAAGCAAATTTGGTGGCCAAGACAAGTGCCAGATTTTAATTACAGTTGGCATTTCTGAGAATGCTTTTGGCAGTGGTGGCCATCTTGTTGGAAAAGCCATAGATTTTGACACTAGCAGTATGGGTGCCCAGTTGAAAATGATTTGAAAATAACTCCCCTCCATTTTGCATCATGTTGGTTGTGAGAGAAAACTTCAGCGATTAATATCTAAACAAGATATTTTGTGTTCAAAGAAAACAATTCATTGCAATTGTCTTGGCGGTCCGGTTTGTTAGCTCTAGGGGTAATAATTTCTATCTTAAAGCCTTTTAAAAAGCCCAGTTGAAACAATAAAATAGGATGTTTCATTACAAGAAATGAAGTTGGCATGCACCAGGGTTTCCATTAAGTTCCAGGTCACAGACAAATAAAGAAAGTATGTTAGGGGGGGAAATCCTTTTTAAAAATAATTAGAGAGCTGTCTGTTTTGTTCACCAGATGGAAAATCCATGTTGTGGGTGGTCTGTATTGGAAAGGGCACCTCACAATTGGCAGGACCATGCCTTAACTTTTCAAGTTCTAGGACAGAAATCCGCTGACTGTTCAGAAGGATTCAGAGATATGTCAGTCATTCTCAAAGTTTACCTGTTTTCAAAAATAATGAAGAGGCAAAATGATTATCTAAGGCCAAAATCATTCCTTTTCCTTTGAATTCTGAAACAACATTCCTGTCAGTCCTTCTTTTCTGTGACTTCCCTCATGTCAGGACATTACAGTGATAATCTGATTAAGGGACCTGTCTGTCTAAGCCACTGTTGAGAAGCTCTATTCTTACTGCATCCGTGTATGTAAGATCAGATCAGAAGACCAAATGTGCCTAAAATTTAAGAAATCCTCAGAAGAGTCTTACTTATTAAAGAGGGCTATTACATTGTTATCAGTGTTTAGTGTCACTTATAAATGTGCTTTAATATTATGGTAAAGTTAACTCCATAAAGAGGTATGTATTTCTTACTGTTTTCTTGAGTCATTTAGCTGATTAGTAAAAAAATACTAATATATACTTATAAATATTTTTATAAATATATTGCACATACATGTTTCTTTTTCTTTTATGTATTTTATATTTATAACATTTCTACAAATATATGTGTATTTATAACATTATTACATGCATCAAATTACCTTTTTTTAGCCCAATTTTAAACATTACACAGCTTTACAGTTCTAAATCTGTCTTTGAAGTTAATGTTTGTTTGAGCTTGATAATGTATATGTTTATATTAATATTTCAATCCTAAACTGAACACCCCCCCCAAAAAAAGAAAACAAACTGTGAATGACTACAGGAGAATTAGATTAATAAAACATCCCGTCTGCCCAAACACATAAACTTTCAAATTGAGTGAAAAAAAGACCTGGAACGCAAATCCTTTTTCTCGGACTGCAAATGTGTTTGGCTCTGCTGTACTGCACTGTGCTGCCGATGAGGAGTAAAAATGGCAATGATTTATTAGTTCTGTCTCCCCCCCACACAGATGCTGCACAGTCTGTCCCTTTTCTGGGCACTAAACAGTGGGTTTAAAAAAAACACACACACACACACACAATTTCACTCAAGTTTTCCGTTTTGCGATCAGTGTTGTACTATTAATAGCAACCCCCGTTTCATTCCTGCCAACTCACTTCTGCCATAAGACAATGATGTGCGGGGGCCGGCTGTAATGAAAATGCCAATTAACCCCCATTTTTCATAGGACGGTCCAGGCACTCTCAGGAAGAATGTAAATATCCTTACATTTTTTCTCTAATGAAGGTAAGTAATGCTACGTCTGCAGTTGCCCCAGGTGAGCAGACTGCTTTAAATGCACCTTTCTAGCGCCGCTGTTTCTTTGGCAGATCTTCCTTACATGCTGATCCAAGAAGTGAATGAAGAGCGAGGAGAACCAGGGTTGGTGGTGTACAGGATCTATCATTGATTCTTAATTTTATTTATGAACTAATCAATTAATTTCTTTTCAAGGGAAGAAGTAATAAGGGACAGTGTTGGAACCTCAGGTGTCTGTCTCCTTTCATCCTCACTGCCCAGAGCGTTGGAAATTGTACTAACCTCCTTTGAGCCTCAGCACAGGGCTTTGGTCATCCAAACAAAAGTGTGCTTCCCAGGGAATAGACGTGGGGAATCCACATTGCTACACTTTGGGGCTCCTCTCTGCTGAACTCTTTTTTTTTTTAAATAAGATTTTTTATTTTGATTGTGATTTTAACAAAAGTTTACAGAGAAGTTAGATTTTCATTCATTCATTGTTGTACATTTTGCACCCTGTCTCTTTCCCTTCCCTCTCCCCAGGTTGACTTTTCTTTTTAATATTATTTAAAAAATTCTAATGCATTGTTTCCCAGAACAGAGTCTTCAAATTTCCTTCACCCCCCTCATCAAACTGTACAATGCCATGATCAATCACTCCCCCTCTCTCTGGACATTCTCACCCTCTGCTTGCACTCTCCCTTGGATCCTTATGGTCATTCTGTAATAATGGTTTCGTACAATATTTGTCCTTGTGGGGCTGATTTTCTGTTGAACTCTCGGGATGATCTTTATCTGTCTTTGATTCTGCTTGTCTTCACCGTGGCTCCCATCTATCCTTCCCTGTTTGACTGTCCTCTTCATCACTGGTGACACTTGCCTCTGGTCTCTCTTCTGGTCCCTGGTCCTGGTCCTGGTTAGATGGAACACCTAGTGTTGCCATGTGGTTGCTGTCAGTTACTATTGAGTTGAGTCCGGCTTGTGTTGAGCTGACGTATGGCAGGAAAACACTGCCTGATCCTGAGCCATCTTATTGTCGTGGCTGTTGTGTGAATCCATCTCGCTGAGGGTCACCCTGATTTGTGCAGATCCCCTACGTCACCAAACCTGAGGTCCTCTCCTAGCTACTGATGTCCTTTACAGGCTGACCTTTTCAGGATCCTATTTGGTTCCATCTTTTGTCCCCAGCCCTCTAGTCACATTAAAATTCTCATTGTGATTAGGATCATTCCTGTCTCCTGATTAGGATCATTCCTGTCTCCTGGCTGATGTTCATACTGTTCTGCCAGTGGTGCCTCCTCCCCTCTTCAGCTGGTGAAATCCTACCGAGCAAACATTCCCTTCTCTGGTGGCATCTCATCCATTTGCTGACCCTGTCTCTGCTAACTGACACCTATTCTCTGCATTCCAGTATTCTCTGCTTATACTGATTACTATTCTTTACAACCTACCCTGTCTCCCATATAGAGTAAATCTTCCCAAGGATAAGGCTATTTCTTATACACTTGGTGACTAGCATATACCAGTAATTTAATTTTCTGAAATGTGCCTTTGTATTAGGAAAGATTTTTTATTGTAAACCACAGAAAACACATCTGGCTCATTTAAGCAGAAGGAACGTTTACTAGAATGATACAGATGTATCCATAAGATCAGTAGGAAGGCAGTTGTAGACATGTTGGTACTGGCACCAGCCTACCACATTGCTTCAGCTCAGCTGCCAGAGAGAATGTGCCCCAAGTCCATCATCTAGTCTTTAACTCTATTCGTGATGCAAACTCCTGGGAGGGAGTGTCTGACTGGGCATCTTGATGATGGCAAACTGTGGGGTAGTGTCTTGGTTTGCTAGTGCTGGTATAACAAAAAAGACCCTAGATGAGTGGTGGGTTTTAAAAACAAGGTTTTATTATCTTTGTGGTTCAAATCTACCAGTTGCTCCAAGGAAGAAGGATGGATGATCTTCTCTGAGATTTACTGCCTCTGAAAACCTGCTGAAGGTCAGCTAGGGTCACTTCTAACTTGACAGCACACAACAACATTCTAGAGGCTAGAAGTCAGAATTCAGGGCATTGGTAGAATCTGTATGCTCCAAAGGAAGACTATTCGTAGTTTTCACAGCCCATGCATTTCTTGGTATTCTTGGATCATCAACAGATCTTACATGACATCTTCCTGTGCGTGTGACTCTCCATGTCTGTTTTGCTTTTTAAAAAACACCACTCAGAAGAGATGAGGACTAGGACCCACCAGACTCCTCAATGAGCTCATTGACAAAATCAAAAGCCCTCTCTCCAAACAGGATCACACTCATGGTACATTGTTAGGACTTCCTTTTTGGAGGGTACAATTCAACCCATAAATAGGGGGCTGAATTGTTGCTTTTTTTTTAATTTAGGTTGTTTATTTTTCATTTCAATGAACATCTACAGAGATTTTGGGATTCCATTCATTCATTGTTGCACCCTTCTCCCCGCACAAACCGCCCCCCCCGCCTTTGCTCATCTCCTTGAAAAGCAAAAGAAAAACTCCCTCATTGGTACACAATCCCCCCCGCACCTCCCCAAACCCCACCCCCTACCCCCAAATATAATCCACTCTGCAACCCTCATTGCATACTCCTACGATAAAAATAATGCCCTAAAATATAATATTCTCTCCCCCATAGACTTCAATGCCGTAAACATATTTCATGTGCCATTGAGTCGCTTGCGACTCATAGTGATCCTATATACAAGAGCCCTAAATGCTGTTCTATCCTGTGCCAACCCCGCTGTCTCAAACACATTCATTCCCATCATTCCAGTCACAGAATCGATCCATCTCATCAAGTTTCTTCCACTCTCCCAAACATGATGTCCCTCTCCAAGGACCAGTCCCTCCTTGCAACTTGCCCTCTCCAGGACAAACCTGTTTGTTCTCCTAGCAGTCCATGGTATATTCAGCACTCTTCTCTAGCACCATAGCTCAAAGGCATCAATTTTCTTTGTATCATCCCTAGTCACTGTCCACCTCTCCAACGCATAGTACGTAATTGCGAAGACTATAGCCCAGATTAGGGGCACCTTAGCCTCCAGCCTGATGTCAGCTCTTCAGTACTCTTGAGAGGTCCCTCATAGCTGACTTTCCCAATGCAATTCATCTCTTGATTTCCTGGCTGCTGTTACCAAGAATGTTGACTGTGGAGCCAAGTAAACAGAGAGTTTCTTAAAATGTGAAGAGGATGGTTGTAGATTAACTGGAACCCTTATTCACTGTTGGTGGGAATGCAAAATGGTGCAAGCACCCTGAAAGGCAATATGGTGCTTTTTCAAAAAGTTGGAAATAGAAATACATTTTGACCTAGCAATTCCACTACTGGGAATATACCCTAAAGAAGCCAGAGCTGCCACCCAAGCAGATATATGCACACCCATGTTTATTGCTGTGTTGTTCACAATAGCAAAGAGATGGAAACAACCCAAGTGCCCATCAACAAACTAATGGATAGAGAAGTTGTGGTATATTCACACAATGAAATACTATGCAGCACTGGAAAAACAAGGAATTCATGAAATATTATACAAAATGGGTGACCCTGGAGGACATTATGCTGAGTGAAATATCTCAGTCATGGAAGGACAAATACTGCATAATGCCACTGTTATAAAACAGGAATGACATGGGGATTTAGGGGGAAACTAAGAAGAGAGGGGATAAATAATGTACACTGCATTGAGAGAACGGCTTAAAAGGAATATATGATTAGGTATTATTTGCATGAAAACAGTCCAGAATAAGAGCTGCATGGTAAATTGGACTGGGGTGGGGGTGGGGAATTGTACAGCAATGAAAGAATTTTTTTTCCCCCAAAGAGAAAACGGCACTGAGGGAGGTGGGCAGGGAGGAAAATATGCAACAATGAATGAATGGAAATCCAGGTTCTCTATAAACTTTCATTAAGATCTCAATTAAAAAAAAGATGCAGTGGATATTGAGGCAGTCAGTACCAGATCAGTATCTATCATAGGACTACATCTTTGGTTTCCAGCATCTAGCAGCATGACTTGCCTGGCTGGTATGACTCACTAGGTGTTTCAGGCAAGGGTCCACTGGGCAAGCCTTTCTACCTCCGAAGGGAACAGACTTCTCTATTAAAATCCCTGTAAAGGCATGGTAACATAAGCTCCCCTGTTATTTAGCATAATTTCTTGAAAGTTTGCCAAAAGTAACATCTGTGGGTGCAGGAGACAAAGTAAGTGTGACTGAGGTGGTGAGAGGGTTGTGCGTGTTCAAATACCACTGTTGGTACCATTAAATGGCATCACATCGTCCTTCACCGCAGCACTCTTGGGGAGACCCACTCAGATGCCTCCAAGGAAAAACAATAGTCTTTAGGCTCTAGCCTGAGGATTCTCCTCAGGCTTATTTCCCCCAAACACTTCACATGGAAACAGTGGCAACTACCTGCCATGTTGAAAGGGTTGTGCTGGAGACCTTGAGGAGACATAAATAAAGACAGCAGCATGCACCAAAGTACTGTATCAGCGATCAACATGCACAGCAGAAGAGCATGACTTTGTGGGCTTGTAATGCAAGAGCAAAACTATGGGATTAGGAGACAGCAAAAATGTGTACATGGGAAGTAGATGGAAATGATGTTGGAAAACTTTGACTTCTAGCAAAGCATTTTAAATATACTTGTAGGCATCTATGAGTATCTGTGTTTCAGATAATGTGTTTTAAAAGTGAGTGTTATGATAAATGTGCTTTTTACAAAAAGTGCCCAATTCCAACTCATAGTGACCCTCCATTGGGTGTCTGAGAATTTAAATCTTTGTGGGAGAAAAGTGCCCATCTTTTTCTCTTGGAGCACCTGATGAATTTGAACTGCTGACCATCTGGTTAGCACTGCTGCATAATGTACAGTATGTCGCCAGGGCCCATTTTTTTAAAGAGTAGAACTAGAAAATGATCCTCCACCAAGGGGCCCTTGTCATGAGGCTGAAGATGTGAGGACAACGATGGCTGGCTGAAGAAATGAAGTGCTGTTCGTCCTTATTTACCAATTCTGTGTTTGTGAACTCATCTACTTGCTGTATATATAGAAAAATTTCCCCCAACTGTAGTCAACACTAGAGGCCCTTTTGTCATTATTTTCAGACATGAAAAGAATTTTTTCACCGGACACGTTCAGATAGCGATGAGATAGAGAAAGGTAACACTGTTGTTTTGTTTCAGAGGTCATGCTGTGAAGAAATGTCCATTTTGTGATCTGACTAGTGTCACATTTTTCATATTTTTGTGAAGTGTATGTGTGTGTGTGTGTGTTCCGTCAAATCAGATCTGACTGGTACAGGAGGCGATTGCAGATTGCCCCTCCTTCTCCAGCAGAGCACTGGATTTGAACCATGTACTTCTGGGATTGTAGTGCAGCTTCTTGACACTAGGCCACATGTTCTTGGCTTTTTGTTGGCAATATTACTGTTTGAAGTTGTTCTCAGGCATAATACTAAAATTCTATCAAATTATTCCTATGTGCAAGACAGCTGTGAGATACAATATGGAGAAAATATGTGTTAGGCAAGTTTTGTTCAGGACTGAGGGGTGGTGTTGTTGGCCTTGGTTTCAGTGTTAATAAATAAACACTGTATGCTAAATATTTTTTTAAAGAGCAAACAACACCAAACCCACTCTTTAGGTGACTCTCCATCAGATTTCTAAAGCTATAAATCTTTGTGGGAAAAGACTGTCCACCCTTCTCATGTAGAGCAGCTGGTGCATTTGAACAGTTAATCTTTCAGTTAGCAGCTTATTATATGACACACCACATTACCAGGGCTCTATAAATGTGAAATAAAGTGTCTTTACACAGAAACATCAGTTTATGTATTGATTTTTGTTATGTACTGTTGAGTTGGAACCGACCCATAACTGACCCTCCAGCAGGTTTCCAGAGGCTGTAAATCCCCCGGGAGAAGATTACCGATCCTTAGGCTGGTAGGTTTGACCCATGTGCCTTTGCGATAACAGTGCAGCTTCTTACCAGTAGGCCATTAAGGCTCTGTACTCCTGTAAGACCAGTGATTGGGCATTTGCTAATTCAGTGTTCACAGTGACTTTGCAGAACATGTGTTAGTTCGTGTGCAGTTGGCTGCAAATCCTAATGGTCCCATGTACGCCCAATGGCAGCATTGCCCAGTCCTGCACCATCTTCACAATATTTTATACACTTGAGCCCTGAGCCCACTGTTGTGTCCATTGTGTATTTCAGGCACTATTATCAGACAGCAGACTATTGAGTGCTATAGGGGTTTCGTTGGCTAATTTTCAAAAGTACATTACCAGGTCAATATATAAATTAGGATACAGGTTTGGGTGTTGTAATCAAAAAGACTAAAAAATACAGCAACTACAGGATATAATATTCTGAACCCTTTTTTATTCTCACATATGGCTTTGCAAAAGACCTCATAGAATAAATATCTTCTATACACTTAAAAAATTAATAGAGCAACTTCATCAGAAATGGGAAGTCTCTTCCTGTGTGATTAACTGCCTCTGAAAGCCCACTGGAAGGTCAGCTGTGGGTTCATTCTAACTCTACGGTACACAACAACAACATTTAAAAGATGAGTGGTTCAAGGCACATCTGATGGATTGATACAGATCCAGGCTCCTTGTATCTTGTGCCATCCTCAGCTCACTGCATCATCTAATCATCCAAGAATGCTGCTCCAGGTGGGCCTCTATCACACTAGGAGAGGGAGGATGCATGCCTGCCTCTTATGGGCATGCAGTACTTACACTCATGTAATTTCAGCTCGCATCTCACTAACCAGTGCTTTGTTCCATAAACACATTCAGTTGCAAGAGTGGCTGGGTATCCAGGAGCCTCTTAGGGGTCTCTCCTTTGTGGTGCTCAATGCCAGGGGCAGTGTTTCTAAGCTTGAGGGATGACTAAAGAGCAGATGGGATGAGGAAGCAGGTTCGAGCTTGGATGCGTAGACTGACTTTCCGCACTTGTGCATTGTGCTAAAGTGCAAATAATCTGGTCCTTCTACTATATCTTTGTCCCAAGCCCCATACAGTAAGGGCGGGCCTCTCTCACCCAAGTCTGGTTTGAGGTCTTCTTTTTTCCATTGTATTAGTTTGCTTCTGGGTCATCATCTTCCTGCTCTCTAGTAAGACCTCCATAGTAGCTTTTTGAGCATCTGGATTGGTGGACTCCATTATGTCAGAAATGACACAGGTAACACAAGATAGGGCATAGTTCACATGTTGTTTATAGGGTTACTATGAGTTGTAGTTGACTTGACAGCACTTAACAACAACATTATGAGAGTACTACTACCTAGAACTCAAGGGAACACTGGTAGCCTAGTAGATAGGGAGTTGCACTGCCAACCCAAAGGCAGGCAGTTTGAATACACCAGCTGACCTGTGGGAGAAAGATGGGCAGTCTCTTCCTGAGTGAGTCACAGCCTCAGAAACTCAAGTTTGGGGGTAGGGAGCCAGAGTGGAGAGGGTCAGCTATGGATTGTTTCCAACCTGACAGCAATTGAGGGATTTTTTTTTCATCGAGTTTTTTGTGTTGCAGTTTTGTTGTGTGGGGTTTTTTTTGTTTTTTGTTTTTAAGCAATTGGATTTTGAGTTACCTAGAATTCTGTCTTTTGGATAAGGTCAGAATAATCTAAGGGCTTTTGTAAAACTAATAATTATGACTATCATTTTTTGGTTTTTTTTTTTTACTTGATAAGATTTACTTATGCTTTGTTTTTTTATATAATAGCATATACTATGAGTATATATATATATATATATCTCCCCACATACTTATGTGTACATAGATATATGTTGTTGTTGTTATGTGCCATCGAGTTGCTTGTGACTCATTGCGACCCTATGTACAACAGCCCTAAACTCTGCTCTGTCCTGGGCCAATCACACTGTCACCAATACACTTATCTCAATTACCCCAGTTACTGAATCAGTCCACCTCATAGAGGGCCTTCCCCTCCTGCGCTGTCCCTCCACCCTACCAAGCATGATGTCCCTCTCCAAGGACCGGTCTCTCCTTACAACATGTCCAAAGTATGTTAGAGGGAGCCTCAGAATCCTCGCCTCCAGGGAGCCGCCCAGTTTAACCCTTTTCAGAATGAATCTGTTTGTTTTCTTAGCAGTCCATGGTACCCTCAATACTCTTCTCCAGCACCACAGCTCAAAGGCACCAATAGATCTATAAAATAACCACATCAAAGCTACTATACGTGACTCTTGTGTGAAAGAAGTGGGTAGACACCAACTCCAACATTAAATCCAATATAGGCCAGATGAAGGGACAAGTGAAAGTTTTCAAATCAATGAAAAACATCTGAGGAACCTGTGAGAGCCAGAACGTGACAGGACTGTTGTTTTTTCTGGGTCTCACAAGGTTTCAACATTTAACAGGAGTTTTTCTGTTGCTTTTTCTCAGTGAGGTATTTGACTTTTCTCTGACAATTTTGTACCTTATACAGGTTCCAGCTTTCACAGGTTTTACTACAGTATGTTAACAAATTTAAAATGTCCAAGGTATTCATTACCAGGGCCCAACTAGACCACAGGAAATTCCTCTTTATTTTTGGTGAGAAAAATTTGTATTTATAATTAGCCAACTGGACTGTATGTTGTTTTTAAATGCTGTTGTGTCATAGACGACTCATAGCAACCCTATGAACAAAAGGCCTGAACACTTGTACAACTTTCATCGTTTCTCCAAGTTCATAGCGTTTCCAGAGGCAATCTATTTCGGAAGTAGATGTCACTCATGCTTTCAAGCTTGTGTTAATTGGGGAGCTCCACCAAATCCTGTCCATCTTAGGTGACCATTATCACATTTGACACATCAATGCCACAGTGTTTAGCATCACTGCCACTACGAGTTACCTCTGTATGGCAAATAGACTCAGTATAGATGATCTCAATTTTGTTGTCAACATCCAAAGCATCCTAGTCAGGAGCAAGCTGAACATAGGCCTTTTCTCTGCATCAGGCTTAATCAAGGTGTTGACATTGACTACTACATCAATTTCATAGAGCCTCTTTACAGCTTGTTTGAATTGGTGCTTATTGGCCTTGACATCCACAGTGAACACAAGTGTGTTGTTATCTTCTGTCTTCTTCATGGCTGACTCAGTGGTTAGGGGAAACTTGATGATGGCATAGTGGTTAAGCTTGTTTCTCCTGGGGGCACTCTTCTGGGGGTATTTGGGCTGCCTTTGGAATCTCAGTCTTAGGCCGCTGGAGGGTGGGTGATGTGCAGATCTTTTTTTTTTTTTTTCTGTGGATGCCATTCAGGACTGCCTTCTTGGCCTTTAATGCCTTTGCTTTGGCTTCAGTTTTGGGAGGGGCAGGGGCTTCCTTCTTTGCTTTCAGCACCATCTTCATAGCAGGAAGTTCCTCTTAATAATATTTGGTACTGATAGTGATGACATCAGCCCCAGTGGGGCCTGTGTTGGCTAATATCTCAGACGTCACACTGTGGCTTGAAGCCTGGAGCTGTGCTAGGTGCTTTATCTGTTTGCAGTCCTGTTGTCAGCACTGTTTTACCGATTAGGGAACAGGTGAGGTTAAGAAGCATGGCCTAAGTCATGGACAAGCTAGAGCCATGTGCTTTTCAGTACCTTTGTTCTGATGCATTAGGTCCTGTTCATGTTGTTGTCGTTGTGTACCAACAATTGGCAACCAACCTTAACTGACCCCCAGTGGGTTTTCAGAGGTAGTAAATTGTACAGATGATAGCCCATCTTTCTCCTGTGGAGAATCTGGTGGGTTCAAACCATCTACCTTTGTTTTGGCAGCACAGTTCCTTACCACTAAGCCACCAGAGCTCCTAGAGTTCATAATGGGGCAAGGGCAAATATCAGCAGTGCTCCTAGTCTTCATGATGTTCCCATGATGTGCACACACAGGCCATCATCCCTATCTCTTCTTTGCTGTCAGCCTGTCAGTGTACAAGGAGCCTCTCCTGTTGGCTGATGCTGAGCAGGATACTTCATGTGGGTGGTGCTGATATCTCTGTTTCCTGGTTGAGGAGCCTGAGCCCTGGAGAGCCTTGCAGCCTCATTGGGATTCAGAATCATGATTCCAACCTGGACCTGTTCCCCAGCTCACCTTTTCTGTGCAGGTGCTGACCTCTCTAGGGACCTCCCTCCCTTCTGAGCCTAAGAGCCATGGGAAATAAGATTAGACCCTTCCCGTGTTGCATTTTTGTGACTGCTGGGATAATTTGTGCTTTTCTGGTGTTTACACATGGATTATGTGACTCAGATAATGAAAACGGAACAGTGTCCCCTAGTGGCTGGGGCCAAAGTGAGCCCCTCTGGCTGTGGACATCTCCGTTGTGGTCCCCCAGCTCCTAGGCCTGGGTTGTGCACACAGTGATAATCCTGGTGCCCAGAGGGACATCCAAAGGAAGGCAGAGGTGGAGAGCTATGCCCTCACCCCAATAACTTACCGTCATAGATCGTGTTTGAAGAACAGTAAACTGTACCTGCCTTCCTCTAGTCCTTTTGTCAGCTCGTGCCACAGCCCTCTCTGGATGAATCAGAAGGAATGAATGGCATCACGTAATGAGGACAAACACTATGTGCAGTATGTGGAACTTTACCCTTCCCAGGGCACGTCTACACAAGTGACCTTTTGTTTTCATCATACTTTCTGAAGGAGACAAGGCAGATATACTCCCATTTTACAGACTTATTACATGACTTATTACCAGGGGCTCACAGCTGGGGAGTACTTATAACACCAACTCCCCATCATACATCATGATCATAGAGATGGCAGGGGACCCTAACAACACACAACGGTTCTGAGGAGCGAGAGCTGACTCTTTGGCAGTTAACTCCAGCAATGGTCTGTACATCCACTCTCCTCTTTAGGCTCGAGGCCTCACCCTCGTTTGCTTACATTCTTAACTCTCTAAATGCCCACAGTGTACATAATGTAGAAGGAATTGTGTTCCCAGCCAGACAATGTGTGTTTAAATCCCACCAGAGCCATGTTCAGTGTGTGACTTTGACAGTTGACTTTACCTCTCCAGTTTGTGTCCTCCTCTGTGAAATGGTGAGGGTAGAAACAGTGCCACTTAAAGGAATTTCTCTGATGATTGAATTAAACGAGGCAAGGTGGGGTTTTTTTGGTTGTTTTTTTAAAATAAAATTTTTCTTTTATAGTGGTTTACTTTAAAAGTCTGTATACATTATTTTCCACACTAGATCTTTTGCATTTCCTTTACTCACCGTGCCCTCAACCTGTCAAATTGTGCGACCTTGTTACTAACACATCCACCCTTCATCTTCACCCCGCTTCTCCCCCTTCCCCACTTGGATCCTCATACTCATTCTACAATAATGATTTTATATAGTATTTGTCCTTATGAGACTGCTTTAGCATAATACTCTCCAATCCCTCCCCAGTTAGGTAGTAATTACAAAATCTTCACTTCTGTGTGTTGCATAGTATTCCATCGGGTGAATGTACCATAATTTCTTAATCCATTCAATTGTGATTGGAAATTTGGGCTGTTTCTATGATCTTGTGATGGTGGATAACGCTGTTATGAACATTGGTGTACAAGACACAAAGTTTGTATTTTCATTTATTTATTTATTGAGATAAGGTTTTTAAAATTTATTTTATTTTATTAATTTTAATGAACATTTACAGAGATTTTTTTTCATTCCTTCATTGTTGCACTTTTTTCTTTACCCCCCTCCCCCCAGTTGACTCTTTGAAAATCAAAAGATAAACTTCTTCATTGCATACAATCCCCCCGACCCTTACCCCCACCCCCCTCCAGTGTACTGTGCTATGCAACCTTAATTCTCGATTCCTGGGATAATCATAATATGCTGTCATATATCACTTTTAAACTGTTCTCTCCCTCATCTGTTTCAATTCAGTATACATAATCTATCCAGTTTTTCTCAGTCTTACCCCAACCCTGATGTCACCCACTTTCTACAACAGTGGCACCATGCAGTATTTGTCCTTTGAGACAAGGTTTTTAAAGAGCTTAGAACATGCATGAATATAGTGTGACCTATTCTTTTCAAATGAAAGATGCCGTTGTTTTAAGAAAATGTGTCTCTTTACTTTTTTTTTTTTTTCCTCAGAGGACACTGTTGTGCCAGGCTTGCCTTTGACTGAAAACTAGTTGTAGGTACAACTCGGGGCAATGCCTTGTGTGTCAGGGTGGAGGTAGAATAGTGCTCCACAGACTTGTCAATGGTCTTTCTGAGGCAAACTTCCAGGCCTTTTGAGGCACCCATCGGCTGACTTAAACTTCCAGCCTTTCACTTAGCGGCAAAGTGTTTATCTGTTACACTGCCAGGGCTCCTTTTGCTTTGACTAACACCCCATAAATCCACCTTTACTTTTGGTGTTAGCCTCATTTCTAGCACCCTCTCAGAAGCCCAGGGGTGCCCTCCTTCATTCGATGAGTTGTAACCCATTCTGTGGACGGGAGGGAATGGTGCGGTGAGTCCTGGCTTGGGTGTGCACACCTGGATTCTGGTCTTGGGGAGGCCTTTGTCTAGTGGGGACACCTCAGGAAGGACCTCCACCTTTCTGAGTCTCAGCTTTTTAAACTGTAAATGGAAGGTTGGGTAAAACACTTCTGCTTCGTTTTACCAACTAGTACCTAAGGAGTTTACCTAAGAAAGAGAGTCCTGGTGACACTGTGTTTGAAGTTCAAACCCACCAACTCCTCCCAGGGAGATGGATGTGGGCAGTCTGCGCCCCTGAAGATTGCAGCCTTGGAGACCTGATGGGGTAGCTCTGTTATGAGTTGGAGTTGACTCAACAGTAATGAGTTTGGTTTTGGGGCCCGAGGAAGTAGGTTTGTGAGTGATGTAAATGATTAACACACTTAGCTGTTAACCCAGAGGGCCTCAGAAGAAAGGCTTGGTGATCTACTTCAGAAAAATCAGCTCCTGAAAGCTTTATGTAACTAAGTTCTACTCTGGCATGGGTGAGGTCTCTGCAGGTATAATTTACTTGCTGACAACTGAATGGACATTGGCAAATAGATATAGGAATGTATGTTTAGGGTTGAATGTATGCTCACTCAGAGTTAATTATTTTCCCCTAGTAAGGTTAATATATTAGCACCGGAGAGTGAACATATGTGGGTTAGCAGAACCATTTACGCTTTTAACCTGGTCCTTTAGGCATGATCAGAGAAATTTTTTTCTCTAGAAACAGCCCAGTAGTGTTCCAGGGGAGATGTGTGATAGCCACACTTTTGCTCTGTGGAATCTATCCCACTCTTTGGGAACCTCCTTCTTACTGTTTTATTTCTATTTAGATTATTTTTTTTAAAAAAAGTTTATGTGTTTCAATTAGGGCAGAAAAGCAACAATTATTGGGCGGGAGGCTGGAGGATATTTGAATGAACCAGATGGGATGAGGAAAATGAAATGGGGGTGGGGAGCCACATTGAGAGCATTGGCCTTTAGGTAGCCGAGGGTGCAGTTCTAGATATACCACTAGATGGCACTCACACATTAGCGTTAAGAATGGTCCGGAGCCACTTTGGACTTGATAAGCTCACAAGAGACTAACCATAGCTTTGTAGCTTACCACCTCTCCATCCATTCATCCCTCTAATCTTTATCTTTACAGATAGGCAAATGTATCTGTCTCTAGTTGACTCCTTTCTCTGTCTTTCTTTCCCTCAGCATCTAGTGGCCTTACAATCTGGCAAAAATACCTTCAAAGCTTCCACCAGGTTTGCTACAGTGCTGTATTTTTGTCATTCTCTTGGCTTATGGCAGTGAATCCATTTCTAGAGTCGGTTACAGAGAGCTTGTCTCTCTCCTCAGACAAACTGAAGCTAAGTTTCGATGATGATGAGTAGGAATTGAAGGGAAATGAGTTACTGAAGATAATAGGTAACTGAAATATTTAAAAAATATTTTCATTCAAAACTACAGGTTAGAAAATTATTTTATTCTTTTAAAACTAATATGTTATTTTATGCATTCTTTCTCTGTTGTTAGAGAATTCTCAGTAAGCCAAGATTTAAGTGCAAAGTGTACAGCTGTGAAGTGGGGGAGCCTAGGCAGGAAAGCAGAGTTGATATTCCATCAAGGTGCATATTGAATGAAAGCCAAACCATGTCTTAACTGTGTGCATGCAAGTGCTTCCAAGAAATGATGCTTTAATTTCCACCTATCAAGGAGACCTGAATCTGCTGCTGCCTGATCCAGTTCTGCCTTAGCTGCTTGGGCATCTACAGGGTCCAGTTCCCAGGCGGGCTTCAGTTCCCTTTTAGCTGAGATACCAGTGCACCGAGCCCCACTGCTAAGGTTAACCTGTGCACTGCATAAGGACAACAGATGGAAATTCTGGTTTGCAGCCACTGCAGAAAAATAAAAACATGTTCCAGAGGGAAAAAGGATCTTGTATTTCTGCGTTTGAACCTTTGATCTGCATTCACATCTGAAGGAAAGGCTAGACCTTTTGGTGGAGACACATGGCTTTGCATCTGTGAAAACACAGCTGTATAGAGCAAAACAAAACTCGGGGAAACACAATGGTTTTGCTGTGTCAGGCTAGCAGCGAATGCTCAGATTCTATACAAATATTGTCTTTTGACAAGTCCTTCAAAAAGCCTCCCTGGCTTTCTCTATCATGTTCAGTGATGATATGCTTGAAAATGCGCATTTTGAGCTTTTTTTTTAAAAAAAAAATTAAGGCATAAGGACATTTTTTTCTTTACAAAGGTCGGGAAATAAATATCTTGTGGGTAGTTTGTAATAACGCTGCCTACAGCTCAACTTGGAAAGAGGAGGAATAAGAAACCAACCAACTAAACCCTTAAAAAAAGGATGAGGGTAAAGCTCGTGATGGGGGAGGGGGAGATTTTTTACGGTAACATCGCACTCCCTTTGAATTACAAGATACATTCTGAAGGACCCCAAACACTCCTTAAAACTTCACTGCTTTGTTTTACACAATTAAGATTGGTGAGTGAGAGCAACTGGGCAGCCCTGCCTTATTTCACCTTTAAATTAGTCTTGCCCAAGTTTCTTTTTCAACATTTCCCAGTCACATATGCCAAGTTTGTGTCATTAGGGAGGCATTGGCCCAGCGGCTCCACATTCCTTCCAAGTCCAGACCCAGAACAAGCCTGTGTGCCCGCCTTATCCGGCTCTGTACCGTTTCCTAGTATTGAATTGGCGACATTTTTTTCTAACCTTCCCTTTCCCTCCCCGCTCCCTGCGGGAGCTGGACCCGGGGCCGGGATGGAAAACCTGGGGACTCAAGTTCGAACTGCGAGCAGGCCATGGTGCCACCGCCCAGCCTGGCCTCCTCCTAAGCCTACAGCTTCATCAGCAAGCTGAATGGTGGCGATTGAAAGGGGATCTTCTGAGAGATCACTTCCTTTTAGCAATCAGAACAGCATTTTGGGTTAAGTCACGAAGCATGGAGCCCGCCTGGGGTCTGGAGCCTTTCCTCCGAGCACCCACAAAGTACCCCTTTGAAGTGTCCTTCCCCCCTGGGGGCGGGGGGAGGACAACAAGTGTGAAGATCTGAAGCCATGAGGAATGCAGAATTGATGTCTTTCCACGGCCATCCCTTCCCCTTACATTGTCCTCCCCCCTTCAGCCCTCTGCCCTTTGAAATGGTGGCGCTGGGGGCAACAGCCTTTCTCTCCCCACAGGCAGTGTGGTGATGGTGTCGATAAGGAGATAGAGGGGCAAGAGGTGGGAATGAGGCGATAAGAAAGCAGCCTGCAACTTCTCCCCACAGTTATACTGAAGGTTTTATCTTTTTGTTGTTGTTGTTAAAGCGGGGGATTTTTTTAAACACCTCCCCCAACCCCTCATTCACAGCTGCATTTTGTTCCAAGGACAGTTGGTGTCACCAGAGCCTCTATTTTACAATTCTATAATTTATTGTCAAAGACTTGCGAAGCCTATTAATTTTTCAGGCAAAACAGATCAAGCCTGCCTTTGATGCTGTCTTTCCTAATATAGTATTCAAAGGAAAGAATTCTACCTTCCTTCACTTTATGCACAACTAAAAAGAGTTGGTTGTTTTTAGTCTCTCCTCTTTCAGCTGTGATAAAGAACTAGTCATACATAGTTGGTTGTTGCTTTTAGTCAAAGTCTATCTAACTTTTAATATAACATCTGTTCTGAAGACCTTTACTAAATATAACCAGTCTTTTTGCTTTTCCTTAGCCTACCTAGGATCATTCACCCTGCATT
Organism: Elephantulus edwardii; assembly: GCF_000299155.1. NCBI lineage: Eukaryota > Metazoa > Chordata > Mammalia > Macroscelidea > Macroscelididae > Elephantulus > Elephantulus edwardii. The sequence continues at coordinate 36,808,536 of NW_006399753.1, forward strand.
TTCAACCCTGACAGATGGGGTTGTAAACAGCACTTTTAACCTCTAGCTTCTAAACTTAAATATATACATATAAAACCCTGTATTTCTGTTCTAATTAAGAGGAGCACTGTCTAGAAGAGTTGATTGCCCTAACTTGCTTGCTACTCTCAGTTTTTCTTTCCCACTGGAGCATTCTTTAATTCAGCTAAGTGCATTTCCACCATGTTTCCATCCGTTGTGACCCTCCAAACCACTCCAGGGCCCATTGTGTTCTTATCTGTGCATTTCAGTACCTTCTGGGGGAGGGTCTCCTATTTTGCTACATATGCAAAAAAGCAAGCCTTGAATTTTTTGACACCCGCCCCCTCCATTTGTTGTTCGAGCCCAGTTTCCCATTGTTTGCTTGTTGATGTTGGCAGAACTCATTTATTTGATGGATGCCAGGGCTTACTCTGCCTTGTTCTTTATTGGAATAAATCCTAAAATAACCTGGAGTATTTAAAAATTCATGTTCGCCACAGAAACAGTGACACATTAGCATAGTTTAATTCTCACATCATAAGGTAGATCATATTTTCAAGGTACTATGTGGTCATAATCACCAGAAGCCAATTAAAACCCTCTAGAACGCTATCAAAAACCTGTTTGGCGGCATCAATAATTGATATCCGGAAATAAAGCGGCCGCTGGCGGCACAGGCTCTGCTGTCCCGAGTTGGTGACATTAGCAGGCTCTTGTACTTTTATGACCCATGGAATGATTTCTGGGCATTACAGGTCACCTGGGTTTTTTAAACTTGATAATAAGGCCACACACACCAAAAAAAAAAATAAAAAAATAAAAAAAATAAAAAAGCATCTCCTTTGCTTATGGAGAGAGAAAAGGGGAGGTCTGCATTATTTTCAGGTGTTTGAGCTTCTTAGAGAAAAAGCAACAAACCCCAGACTCCTCATGAGCTAGGTGTGCAGGGAATAAATTGAGGCACTGTACGCATTCACTCAGCTTTTTTAAATGATGCGATTAAAAAGGACATCTGAGACCAAATTTATGAAGTTGTTATGGCAACTGAAATACGTGGATTGAAATGTGTGTATCTAAAACATAAAGGATTGTAGGAAGCCAGAGGAACAAGCCTGGCATTGTATCTGGGAAAGTGAATTGAACAGTGGTAGCCAAATATTATTCCTCGGTCGGTCATCATTCAGGGTTACTGCCTCGATTTCCACTTTTAAAAACGGGTGGTGATTGATGCTTTCATAAACCCTGTCGCCCGAAATTCCCCATGCCTTCTACCAGCTTTTGCGCATTGGTCATTTGACCTGTTGAGAACACAATCTCCCTATTGTGTTCAGTGCAGAGATTGCATTTAGATTTGCCTTTGCTTTTACCCCTAAGTTTATACTTCTGTGTTCTCATACCGATGTCCTTGTTTGTGAATAGTCTCTGTATTCTTTTCATTCACTATCTTTCCCCAATCCTAACCCATCAACCAGGAAGCAGCCACACTCAAAGGAGTAAAACTATTTTAAATTATTTCTTATAATCCTTTGCACTTAAAAAAAAAAGCTGTCATTACAATTTGATTGTATCTTAATTTATCCTTTATTTTGTTTTCCTCACTGGTGGTGGCAAGAGTATTAAATAAGTATTCTTTTTAAAACACAGGCAAGGATATTTAAAATTATTACATACAGATTTATACTATAATATACAGAGGGATCAAGACTTAAAAGCACAGCCAGAATGCTTCCAATTTCTTTCGTGATTAGATTTCACATGCATGTAGTGTCCTCTAGTTTTTAAAAATATTATTGTAAAATCTTTGTAATTTATTTTCTTCCTTGATTTGAATTAAAAAATAGTTAAATATCAGTTACTATAATGTTAGTAGACTCTTATGAAATATATTTTAACAATTGAACACATTCAAACGAAATAATTTCATTTAAACAACACTTATTAACAAAATTTGATTACTATTTATCCTTTTAAATTTTAAGAATAATTTTACTTGGAATTGTGTTAATCTTTAAATTTACACAAAAGAGAAATAAGAATCAATTTAGAAAATTTTGTTTCTATTAAGTTGTGAATTGGAACTTTTAACTATTACTAAAATTGTACATTTTTGAAGCTGGACATGAGGGTTTAAAACTTCTTTATGTTTTCCTAATTCTTTAAGGGCAAGGACTGAAATGGAAACATTTTTCTATTTTATTGCAAAATCAACTGCTGTTAATCTGTCGGATGATTTACTCATTTAGAACATTCCAATTTGGTTAAATCTGCATATCTGTGGGTGGGTTGTGGTGGTCTTTTAAAAATCCCCCTTTTCGTGTATGCATGGAAATAATTCCATTTTTTATAACAGGTTTATTTTTAAAACCTATAGATCTAAAATTACATAATCAAAATAATTTAAAAATAATATTTTCAGGTGCATTAAAAGAATTTAGGATTTTCACACATTTGTAACAGTAACAGAGTTCCCTTTTCCCCTTTCTTTCATCTTTCTATTTTAAGGATTTTTTTTTTTAAATAGAATTTCCATGGATCTTTTGATTTCACAAAGTGGATACTATTTTATTTCAGGTGGGTCGTTTAATAGTTTGTTGATGTTTTCAGGGTCTCTAAACAAAGTCTGATGTGTTAACAGTCTTATTAACGATGTTAAAATAGAATTAACAGCTTGTGGATGCCTCAGGAGCACAATAGCCTGTCAGCCTCTCCTGCCCCCTTATAAATTGTGCCCCTGCTGTCTTCTCTTTGTTTCATGCCCAATCAGCAAACTAAACTTTTGTGGAGGGAGAAGGCAGTTCAAGTGTTTCTGCTGCAGCTGAAGGGAGGAGCTAATGTGGAATTTGTTGGGAGACCAATCAGTATTGCAGGGAAGAGTGACCCCAAATTGGGAAGAAGAGTTTTCTTGACCTGCTAGGTTCTCTGACCTTTGCCTGGCTATTTTGCCTCTTTAAAAGGGTTTTCTCCGGTTGTAGTTTACTTTATGTTGCTTTTCCCCACCCCGGCTAAAAGCCCCAAAAGTTTTAGATTATTTAAGGTGCATGTTGGCACAACTTGAATTGTGTTGTGTGATTTGCAGTTGTTTGATTAGAAACTAGCATTCAAAATAACTTTATTAGCTGACTTAAACTACTGACAATTTTTTAAAAAGAAGTAGAATTACACCAGCTTTATTCCAAAAAAATTCTCCATCTTCTCATACCTCTTTCCCATAGCTCCTTGCATTGAGAGAGAATCAAAATCCGTTTATGGTGCTAGAACAGTAGTTCTATTTTGTTAAAGTTGTACTTTTTTTTTTTTTTTTAATGTCTTCTAAGTCGTTAATAGATTCTTTGCCAGGCAATTGTCATAGTAGATCTAAACGAAACATCTCCCCCTCAGTATAGTGCTAGTAAAAACAAAACAAAACTAAACAAAAACCCAACAGTGTCACACTTTAAAGTTTGAACCTTTCAGGTAACCTGGCAAATAAGCGACAGCACTTTATCCTCTGCAATTGTTGAATTTCATAAAATTATAAAGCATGATTGTAAAGTATTTTCTAGTTCTTCCGAGAATTGTTTTGGTGAGGAATAATGAGAGATCCTAGGAAACTAAGTATTTTTACATTGTGAGAGGGTTTCTTGTTCATTTATTGGTGCTGTTCTCCTTTGTAATGTGGGGTTTTGTTTGTTTACTTTTAAGTGGATCACGGTGTCAGAAGCATACAATACAGGGCAGGGTTCTGAGATCTGAGATGTTCCCTGCTGGCACAAAGACTGTCCTTGGGCTGCCTACAGGACAGAACGTCTTCTTTAAAGCAGGCTAAATAAAAATTACTCACATGTGTCCAAATATGAAGAACAAGAGACAGTTAAATGAATGATGGTTTCAAACTATGATTACTTGCCAAAAAATACACTACAATGAAAAATAAGGAAGTATAAGCTAGCCATGTTCATTGACTCACATTGTACCAGGTAGGTGAGATTGCAATAAAGTGTCTTCTGTGGTTTATAAACCCTTAAGATATCCATCCATCCATTGAACAGTGTAAGAAATTGGAACAAACAAGTCCTTGTTTGATACTAGGCACATGTGAATATAGATAATCACATTTGCCAGTGGGCATCTTTGAGCATGTGCTGTTGATGAGGCCATTTGCCCTGGCCAAGGAAGAGCGTTGCTCTGGTCCTTCTCCCATGGTGGTTTCTGCTGGCAGCATGCTGCCCACCCTTGCCATGGGGACCCAGTGTGCCCTCACTGTCACAGTCAGTGGACTGTGGGCAGCAGAACCATTTCATTACCAAGTGTAACTGAGCCCTTTTTTTGGTGTGTCAGCTGAACCAGCACTGTGGGCCCTCGTGATGAGGATGTTTGGACAGCATGCCTCGGGATTTGGTCCTCAAGAGAAGTAAGCAAACCCTAGGGACAGGTCTACTTGATGTCAGTGTCCAGTACATGCCAATATGAGCGGAGGACACCAAGAAAGCCAACAAGATTAACTTAACAAACAAACTTCACAAAGAAATGTCACTTCTGTGCAGAAGGCAGCTGACCCTTACAGGGACCAACTGAGCCTCTCCAGTTTCACTGAAGCTTCCCTCCCCCCTTTTTTACAGATGGACCTACTAGCTTCCCCACAGCTTTTCCAGGCGCTTATCTCAGACTTGGTTTCCAAAGGGAAAAAAGAGGGGAGGATACTTTAGGAGACCAGTGCTGGTGCCCATTTCATTTGTATGAGGTGATACAGAAAGTGATAAAACAGCAAATTTAACTAGCTTTTCATAGTAAAATTTTTCTTCTTAATGACTTTGTAAATTGCATTTCTCTTCCAATAGTTCTCTCTCTTTTTTCTAGTTGATTTTATAAACTTGAAGGAAAAAATGAAAACCTCAGTGGTCCCAGTTGTTTGCTGTAGTCAGTGGCCCAAGTAGATTTTGACTCTCGCCCACTGACCCTTATCACAGTTGACTGATGCCAGACATGAGAGCCTCCATACTGATTTGCCTCTTAGACTAGCCCTTTGCACACAAGTGCTCATGGAGCCTCAGGGTTCCTACTTGGCTATTTCAGCACCTAGGAAATAAAGGATGCAAATAAAATTTTTGACAGTTGGACCACTTACTTTTGCATTTTAAAATTTGTCAAAATGCAGAAATAATTTTTCCTGGAATTTTTTAATGCCCTAAAGTGCATGCTTTTAAAGCCAATTGCGAAATGTGGCTTTTAGAAAGAATCCATGTAAATATGCTGCTTTATTTAATCATAAGGGAGATTTGGAGGAAGGCTGTTTTCTTTTTCAGTCATTTTTGTCCCACAAGAATATGAAATAATTATTATTGTGATTACTAACGATACCTTACATTGGCATAGCACTTTGTAATCTTTAAGCACTTTCACAAACATTATTATAAGTAATCCTTGAGAGAGTTCTGCAAAGAAGATGTTGTTATCCTAGTTTTCTAGATGAGGAACAATAAACGCACATATTCATGACATGCCACACAGTGCCAGCTCTGTATTACCAGAGATTTCTATGTGTAAGGACATACGTTTGGTGTGCTAAATGACTAGAAAAAACATCACAGAACTGAAGAAGTTATTTCAGTTCCACGTGTCTGTAAAATCTGACCTGAAAGGATTAAAATAATATGATAATAAACAACTAAGCCGCCCCAAAAATGCAGTTTCTCCTTTAATGCACAATTACATGAGTCGTAGTTTTAGAATCATTCAGTCTTGTGTTTGTTTTATGTACTATGGTATGCTGCATAATTGTAACATAATAATTAAATAAGAAACTTATCATTCCCATATTTTTAAACACAGAAATAATAAAGACAATATCACAGGAGAAGAATGTTTTTCAGTTGAAAGGAATCTGATTTGTGGTCTGCTCTTCCTGATGGTGCCTATCAAGGTGATTCTGAATTGTAGTTCAAAATAGACTTTTTTCCCTTAAAAAATATAAAAATCACTAAATATACCTAAAATTAACACTTCCCCCTCCCCTTGTTTATTGTTAAAAACTAGGGAGCCAGGTCATTTGTTTGGGGACAATTTACTGCAACTGTTCAGAAACAGAACTAAATTATTGGGCACAGGAAAATCTGATTAGTGTTTCTAAGAACCAGCAAGGCGGGGACGCAGTCCAAAATGCTAAAGGTTAAAAGCAATTTATAAAATTAGAAAAAAGCTTCAATCGTTAAAAAAAACCAACAAACCAAAACATGTTTCTTAAGATTAATTAAAATTGTTTATGTGGTATCTTTTGAACTATATTTTTCATAAGAATAGTTTAGCAGCAGAAGAATACAAATGAAAAAAAATCAGACCTATATAAGTAATTTCTGTTTTATAATATCCAAATTCATCAATTTGGCTCTTAATGGAGGGGGGAAAAATCATGAAAAGTGAAATCTCGCAACAAAGACTTTTTTAAAAAGTAAATTTTTACACATTGTTCCTAAGAAGACTCTTCACATAGGACTTCAAAGGGTTTCAAAATAATCATTTCATGAAAAGAAGAATATTTAGAATTTCACTGGGATGATTTTTAGACTCAAACCAAGCTTAATTTCCATCTTTCCTGGTGATAATCATGTATGCATTTTTGCATTTTAAAAGTTTAGAAGAGGGAGAAACTGTAAATATTGTGTTGTGCCGTTTCCTTTAAACAACCCTAACATCAAAATGGTCAAACTGTTGGACTGATTCATGTTGGATAAAACAGATGGGATTCTCAGATCGTGCACCGTTCAGCCGTTTGATGGAATTCGCGCCACTCTGACCAGCGAGCCCAGATGGCGCTTAAATCTGTCACTCTTTAATGACCCTACTGTTTTTAAAAATATTTTTACATTTGAGCACATTCAGTTAATCAAAGAGATTAATCATTTCCAAGCTATGTCTGGGGAGGGATTTACTGAGGTGTAATAAAAAGAGGGTTTCATTGGGAGGACCTAAGGGGAGAGTAACGAAGAGGTCTCTCCAAAATGTATCTACCTGCAAAACAAATACAGGAGGAAGGCCAGGAGACCTGCTCTTAGAAATCTTTGCCAGGGCATCAAGACCCAGTAGCCCTGACAGAGATTAGTAGGGATGGTGGCTAAGGGAGTTGGGGAAGAGTGGACATCGTATCTCCCACAGAAGCTATTGCTATTGCCATTGCTGTTGCCAAGGTTAGAACCCAGTGAAGGGCAGGAAGAGTGCTGGCTGTGATAGCGACCCAGTGTGGCTTGGACTAGGCCGACCCTTATGGCATAGAGGTGACTCAGAGGTGAGCCACGTGGAGCAGATTACAAAATCTAGAGCCATGATAAGAAATGCCTCTAAGAAACAGCCTGCTCTAAGGCAAAACCTTCACAAATCTCATAGGATTGTCCCTTGAAGGTCTTTTTTCTTAAATTATTCTTTTAAGTATATCCATCTACCGAAATGCTTCAGTGATTTAGGGCATGGGATGCTGGTCAGCCTCTTGCTCCAAAATCTCTAACCTTGGCTATGTTTGCAGAATTGCTTGGAATTGGTTTCTGTTCCTGCTGGGATGAGAAAGGGGGGAAAAAGGATTTTTTTTTTCCAATTACAGACTTGGGGGGTTTTTCCCCTGCATTTGAATCCAATGTAGGAGGTATCTCAAATATAGTGCAGAATTTACACCATTGATGTGAAAATTTCTGGTACCGGAAAGAAAAGCCATCAGACTGACACACACACTTAAGTTAATATACTTTACTGTGTGCCGTACTGTCTTGAAGGATCCTCTTGGTGGTAGTTACCCTGTTCATTGTGTGGTGCTGTCTGTACTTGGGGGTTTTGTAGGTGGCCAGCTGGTGTCAATGTACTGAGCACACAGGCGCAGAGGTCCAAGTAGCCTGTGTACCCACACTTGTAAGTAGTCCCCACCCCCAGAGTGAGGCTCTACAATCATGCCAGGTGAAACAGATTCCGTGGGAATGAAGCCATAGACATTCTGAATAGAGTGGAAGAACATCAAGCATATAATAGATTTAATCTTAAAACAGTTGTAAACACTCAACAGGGTTTCACCGTCTCTCTCTCTCTCTCTCTTACACACACACACACGAGCATGATCCTGATTAAAGGATATTGCCTTTTTTATAGAGAGTAAGCTTTATCTCACATACTTTGGGCATGTTGTTAGGAGAGGCTATTCCTTGGAAAGGGACATACATCATGGTTGGAAAGGTGGTGGGTCAGTTAAGGAGAGGAAGATCCTTAACAAGATGGATTTTCACAGTGACTGCAGCAGTGGGCTCAAATGTGTCAGAGATGATGAGGATGGCACAGGACGGGACAAGGTTCAGAGAGTCACTATGAACTGTACCCAACTTGACAGCACCTGACAACAACAATTAACTACCACTAGAAGAGTTGGAGAGTCCAGTTTGCATCTAGTTCTGTAACAGAATTTAATGATCTGTCAGTAAGGGATGCGAGGGTGTTTTGGCCTCAATTTCCTAGCTAATCTCTGGGTGTTTACATGTTGTTGTTGTT
>NW_006399753.1:36818691-36831636 GCF_000299155.1 Elephantulus edwardii
TTAAGAAATGCTGAACAAGTTCGGCCCTTTTGATTTTCCGACTCTAGCTCCTCGCACATTTCATTGCAGTATTTTGCTTTGTCATTCCGTGCTGCCTTTTGGAATCTTCTGTTCAGCATAGTAAAATCGAATCTTTTAGGGAAAATGACTAATGATGATTTTGTTAAAAATGATTTTGACCAAGAGATGTAATGTATTTAATGTTCCTTAAGACTTAAATTCCTTACTTTTTTGACCAGATTTCACTCCCTGGGGGTCAAGTGGATGCCTACTCCTGGTAACCCTACAGGGCAGAGCAGAGCTGCCCCAGAGGATTCCCAAGGTTGTAAACTTTGCAGAAACAGACTGACCCACCTTTCTCCCATAGAGTGGCTGGTGGGCTTGAACTGCCATCTTTTCAGTTAGCAACCCACTGTGCCATCAGGGCTCTGATTAATAAAAGTAAAAATAAACATTTACTTGAAAATTGTACTGTTCAAGTCATTCTACACTTACCTGGTTCCCTTTACAAAGGAAAATCCTTCTTATATTCCAGTTGGCAAACAGTCTGTTTTGGAACACAAGGATAAGTATGTTTGAAGAATTCTGTGGTCTTCTGGGAACGAAAGCTTCCCCCCCCCTTATTTTCCATTAATACTTAATCAAGTAATTAAGTATGAAAAGACGAGGACTAAGAATAAAACTTCACTTTTAATAAAAGTGTGGTCATTTGAACAAGGCAACTATGTTCTGGACGGTGAGAGGACGGGGAGGAGAGCTGCCTGGCCCCACTGTGTGGGTCTGAACCCCTCCCCGGGCACTGAGGCTGGCAGCAACCCCAGCCAGTCTTCCTGGGGTACCCGCTGGGGAGTAGGATGTGAGGGGGACTAGCCCTGTCCAAGGTGCTGGAGCCAATCCAGGAAATAGGATTAAGGGATAAAGTCAAAATCAAAGGCAGTCAGATCAAGGGTGTCAGTCTAGATGATGAGTTGGAGGGGTAGAAGAATGCTCAGTGAAATCCAGGGACTTCGGGATAGGGGAGCTGGGGCCTGGCAGAAAGCAGAAGGGGGAGCCCAATGTGGTGCCTGAGCTCTTGGGCAGAAGCACTAGTGCCTTTTCAGGGCCTCGGTTTTGAACAGGGATGCAAGTCTTACGGTAACCAGGATACCGTGAAGATGTTTGTTTGGTGGTTGCTCTTTCATTCTGGAGCTTTCCCTAAAACCAGCTGCTGTCAAGTCAGTTCTGATTCACTGTGGTCCCAAAGATGTCACAGTAAAACTCACCGTACCCTGCGAGGTTTTCAATTCCCAGCTTTTTTGATAAGTTGATTATCAGGCCTGTCTTTTAACATGTCTCTGGGTGAACTCAAACCAATAGGCTTTCGATGAGCAGTTAAGAACATGAATGATTTGCACCACCCAGGTCTTTGAAATTTGTCTAGCCATTTACAATATTTCGCATCCTTGAAGAATCTGGGAAGAAAGGCCCTGTTTGCAGGAACTCTGATTTTCCTAATAGGAACTACTAAGTTGAACAGTGGTTTTTCAAATCATTGTTTCATTTTCTTCACCTCTAAAAGATTTCCTAATTCACCAAGAGCTCATCTTCAATTACATGTATATTGTAAAGTTTCTTTTTCATCCCCCATAAAGATCTCTGTTTTTAGCTCTTAAGACTGTTACTCACAAGCTGAGATATAAAAAGTATTTGCCCCTCCCCCCCCCCAGAGCCCACAATTAGAGAGAGAGAGTTCCTAGAACTGCAAGACACAGTTAGTCCTTAGCCAATCTGTTAGGTTTCTTTATAGGCATGTTTTCTCATTCCATTATTTAATTTTAGTGAAAGGTTTGTTAGAAATTTCCGTGTGTATAAATGATGCCTAAAAAGTTCTCACTCCCCAAATAATCTCACATGGACTTTTCCCTGGCAGCCCATCATTTCCTGAAACAACCTATTTGCAGTTCGTAGACCTGTGCTCGGATAACAGACATCTCTCACCCCAACCCCTCATGGGAAATTGAAATCTGTGCATTGTCTGCACCTGATTGCAACTGTCCACATAAAAACAAGCATTTTGGACATTTCACATTTGTGGAAATTTCCTTTATTACTGACTCATTAGAATTTTATGTTGGCTCTTTGGAGTTTTTGCTTGTTTTAGATTTTTTCCTTTATGTAATTTTTTTATTAAAATAACAGCCAGAACAAAGTGAATGAATTACTCAATAAATGCTAAATTAATCTACTGGCCTCACCCAAACCCTGGTCATTTTCTGAGATTTTATTCTATATTCTCCCTCTGGGACCATGTCCACTTACAGGAGGGGATGCTGGGCCATTAGAAATCAGTGTTTTTAAATGCTCTTCATCTCATTCTTGTCCTCTCCCAATTCTTTCTTCAGACATCACGCTTGTCAATCAGATCCTATCTGCTTATAATCTGTCAAAGGCTTCCCAGTGAATTTAGAATAAAGCCTACAGCTAACAACAAATGCTGGTGAGATTGTGGAGAAACTTCTGGTAAGAGTGTAAAATGGTGCAACCACTCTAGAAGGCGTTATGACATTTTCTCAAAAAGTTGAAAAGGGAAAATACCATTTGACCCAGCATTTCCACTATTGGGAATACACCCTACAGAAGCCAGAACCATCATCCAAACAGATATATTCACACTCATTTTTATTGCTGCATTGTTCACAATAGCAAAGAAATGGAAGACAACCCAAGTGCCCATCAACAAATGGATAGAGAAGCTGTGATATAGTCACACAATGGAATTCTATGCAGCATTGAAAAACAAAGAACTCACGAAATATTATACAGAATGGGTGACCCTGGAGGACATTATACTGAGTGAAATATCTCAGTCACAAAAGGACAAATACTTACATAATGCCACTGTTTTAAGATAGGACATTGGGGTTGGTGGGAAACTAAGCAAAGAGAAAATGGATGATGTACACTGCATTGAAACAGATGAGGGAGGGGGGGGGAGAGCTGCTTAGAAGGAATATATGATTAGGTATTGTTTGCATGACAACAGTCCAGAAGTAGAGCTGCATAGTAAGGTGGACTTATTGCGGGGGTAGGTGGGAGAGAATTGTATAACAATGAGAAATTTTTTTTTCCCTAAGAGAAAAGAAAACTGGGGGGCAGGTGTGGGCAGGGAGGAAAGTGTGCAACAATGGATGAATGGAAATCCATGTAAAAGTAAAAAAAAGAATAAAGCCTACACTACTTATCATGACCAACTGGCAACTGATCAAGCTGAGCTCACCAACTGCATGTTCTACTCCTCTCTCCCTGGTCACTCCCACTGTTTCCAGATGGCCAAGGACTTAGCTGCTAATCAAAATGTTGGCAGTTCTGATTTACTAGTTACTAGCATTGTGATTCACATCAGAAAACCCAGCCATTGCAAACCATGTGGAGCACAATTCTGCTCTGATACACATGGGCTTGCTTTTGGAAAGAATCAGCTTGAAGCAAGTGGCATTTTGTTTAATACTGCAAGCTATTTTCCTACCACTGGATCTCCCTGCTGTAATTGGCTTTTCTTCATCCCTGACACCCTAAAAGGACTTTCCTACCACCCTATATTTAATGCCTCCCTTTCCACCGCTCCCTCTACCCTACCACAATATCTCTTCTCTTTCCTTCAAAGCATTTATGATAATCTGGAAAGTCTTTGTGTCAATCTGTTTTCTCCAACAATGATATCTCCCCATTACCAAACTCCTGGTGCCAGAGACCAGATGTATTTTCTTCTCTAAGAGTATAACAAGATTTAGCAAAAACCCAGCACAAAGTTGTTACTGTCATGTGCTATCAGGTTGCCTGCAATTCATAGCTACCCTATGTACAATAGCTCTGTTCTCTGATAGAACCCTGTTCTATCCTGAGCCAATCTCACTGTCTCTGACACACCTACCCCCATTACCCCAGATACTGTGTCAATCCATCTCGTCTGCGGTCTTCCTCTCCTGAGCTGTCCCTCCACCCTTCCAAGCATGATGTCCATCTCCAGGGACTAGTCCCTCCTGGCCATGTGCCTAAAGTATGTGAGATGGAGCTTCAAAATCCTTGCCTCTGAGGAACAGCCTGGTATCAATCTTTTCCAGGGTACACCTGTTTGTTTTCTCATAGTCTGTGATATGTTTAGTAATCTTCTTTAGCACCACAACAAAGAGTCATTGATTCTTCTTCTGTCATCTTTAGTCATTGTCCAGCTCTCTGATGCATACCAAGTGATTGCAAAGATCATATCCCGAATAATGTGAACCTTAGTCTCCAGACTGACATTGTTGCCTTTTTAACTCTTTTGAGAGGTACCTGATAGCAGCCTTCCCCAGAACAATTAATCTTTTGATTTTTTGACTGCTGGTGCCAAGAGTGTTGATTGTGGAGCGGAGCATGCTGCAATTGTTGACAACCTCAGTCTCTTCTCCATCTATCATGATGCTGCCATCTTGCCCAGTGATAAGAATTTCTTCTTGATATTGAGCTTCAATTCATATCAAAGAACACATAATAAGTATTTATCTGGCTAATTAGGACATAGGACTTACAGTGCTTAATGCTGCCTACATCTAGCTCTGTAGGTCTCAGTATCTCTTGTGCACTTTGAATTATGTGAGGAGTGAATCTTGAAGAATTTTACTGTTGGTAGAAATCAAGATAGAGTCCCTGAGTGGTGCAGATGCTTATCATGCTTGGCTTAAGTTCAAGGGTCAAATTTACCCAGAGGGACTAGAGTGTCCTGACAGTCTATTTCCAAAAAGCCAGTCACTGAAAGCCCTGGGGAGTACACACATGGGAGGGGGCCAGAGGATTTCCTATAAATAAGAGGCACCTGGTTTTGTGGAACTCAAGCTGGCATTAGGTGGCCCAAGAAAGAACTTTATTTTCCTTTTGAAAATGAGCATAATGCATACTAAAAAAATGTAATTAGCACTTCAAATCTAGAAATCCATAGAGAATATTGCTATATCCCTGCCAACTCAAAGGCAGACTTTGTAATCTGCCAGCTGCTCAGTAGGGTAAAGGTGGATAATCTCCTCCTGTGCAATTTACAGCCTCTGAAAACCCACTGGACAGTCAGCTAGGAGTCAATGACAGTGAGTCTTTATGAGTATCCAGATATAACATAGGTTTTATGAGTTTTCTATAATAGTAAATAAAGAGGGGAAGGAGTGAGGAAAATAAGGAAAAGAAAGAGAGAAGAATGAAAGAAAATGAGGAAAGAAAAAATCACTCAGGCTTTCATTTTTCATTTTTGTTCTGAGCACCACCTGTGTTCTCTGCAGTCGGGAATGCAGAGGGCCGGAATTGGTTCTCTCTGGAGTTGTCTCCTCTGAGGCCTGCATTGCAGCCTCCCAGGAGGCTATTGGATATGGATCTGTCTCGCATCTTCCAGAAGATGACAGAGCTCTTTAATACAGCTTTATATTGTCACTTAACAGTCAGTCTACTTTATCAAAGCCTTGCTCAAGGGAGAACAAATGCACCAGATAGTGACATCAAACCTTTTTCTTTGAGAATATTGTTAATCTGAATTAGGAAACACCCTAGCAATATGAGTTTTAATATATAGTTTTATTACTTAGAAAGAACATGGCAATATTTCGTCAGTATCACTGAAAAATTGCATGTAACATTTCCAGAACTGCAAATTGTGAGTCTTACAACTCTGTTGTTCTTGTTTCCAAGCTCAGCAGTGCCAGGACATTTTACTCACATGACCAGCATTCTACATGAGATGAGCAGGTCACTGTAACTTTCTCCTTTCATACTGCAGCTATTTACAGAATCTGCTTCCTCCTGAAAGCCTGTCCCCATATGTTGTTAGAGAAAAGAGTGTCTTTGTAAAGCTATGAATATCTTGAAGATGCCTTGAGTTTAGTGGAACTCTCCTTTTCGCTGCTGTTTCATCTCCATTCCAAATTTTAGCATTTCTGCTTTTGGGAAATCAAGAACACCTTCATCTTCTTCACCTGAGGAGTTTCACTTGCTGGATGAGTGTAAGTGAACACACACAGGGCAGATCTGCTGCCAAGGACCTCTTTATGCTGCTAAAGAGCAAAGATATCACTTTGAGTACTAAGGTGCATCTGACCCATGGGTTTTTTCACTTGCCTCACATGAATATAAAAACTGAACAGTGAATAAAGAAGACTGAAAAAGAACTGCTGCCTTGGAATTGTGAGGTTGGATAAAAATAGTGAACCTACATGGCCTACCAAAAGGAAAAGCAAATCTGTCTTTGAAGAAGTACAGCTCATATGTTCCTTTAGAAGCAGGGATGGCGGACTTCATCCATGTACTTTAGGCATGCTGTCAGACAGGGTCAGACCCTGGAGAAGGAGCTGATGCTTTAGTAAAGTAGAGCATCAGTGAGAAAGGAGGAGACTCTCCAGATGAAGAGTGACTGCTGCACTATACTTCAGCACAGCAGAGGTCATGGGGATAGTGCAGGGTCGGACCGTGCTTCATTCTTCTGTACTCAGGGTCACAATGAGTCAGAGCCAACTCCATGACACCTAACAACAACAACAACAACAACAACAACAACTAGATGAGCATTTGTGCCCCACAATTTCATTTCAAAATCACGGCATTAAGAACATCTCCTCTGTGGAACTGAGCATGTTGCAGGCCGATATTGTTGTTAGGTGCTATGGATTTGGGGAGGGAGATGTATATCGATACATTAGAATATTACTCAACTGTAAAGAGAAATGTTCTGGCTCATGCCACAACATGGAAGAACCTTGAAGACTTTGAAAGTTCTTCAAGATTTTGCCAAGAGAAATAAATCAGTCACAACAGGACATGCATTATATTAAGCCACTTGTATTAAAAATCTAGAATAAGCAAATGCATAGAGACCAAATATTAGTGGTGGGGTCAGGGATGAGGAGTGTGACTTAAGGAATTTCTGTTGAAGAATCAATGTCACAAGAGATGAGGTTAGAGAAGGAGTTAGGGTCTAAATCAGTGGAAGGATTTTGGCTTCTACCTTTAAGTGAAATGGAGAGCTATTGTATATTTTTTAGCAAATGAGGAATATGATCTGACTTAGAGTTTAAATGAGTTTCTCCCAGTGCCATTGAGAATAGATGGTAGGAGACAATTGATACAGGCCATTGACGCCGATGAGAGATGGTGGTGGTTCAAACCAGACTGAGAAGTAGTGAGACTTCTTTTTATATACTTTAAAGCAGAATCAAGAAGATTTCTTGGTAGAATAAATGTTTGTCAGTTGAAAGAAAAAGATGACTTTAAAGATTTGGGCCTGGGATGGAGGAGGCTATAGATGGAGCAAAGTTTCATTGTGGGAGGGCATCAGGAGTTCAGCTTTAAACTTGTTGAATTTGAGATCCAAGTAGAAATCTAACTGGAGATGTCAAATAGGCAGTGAGTTATAAGAGTCTGGCATTTGGGAGAAAGTCTAGACTGGAGGTACAGTACATTTGGAACATATTAGCATAAAGTCAGTTTTAAGCAATGAAATAGGATTAAGTCACTTAGTGTCAGTACAGAAGAGTTACACACTCATGGCTAACTATGAAGTCCTCCAACATTAATGGAGTAGGGAACAGAGAGGAGAAAGACAACAAAAGAGTTTAAGAAGAAGTGACTGGTGTGATAGAATGATAATCAAGTAATAAGGATAATCAATGCTAATGTGTCCTGCAAGTCAAGTGAGAACAATGTGTCAGGTTGTGGGAGTGATTAACTGTGCTAGACGATGCTGATGGCCTTGTGATGGGAGAACCAAGGTTTGGCTGCTGGATAGTGCAGTAGGGGTCATTGGTGATCTCAACAAGAGTAGATTTGGTAGAGGTATAGGCTTTTCACAATTTTCCAGCGTTTTAGGGGAGGGGAGACAGTAGCTGAAATGCTCATCAGTCTTAGGGTTACCCATGCATGTTTTGTTGTAACAAAGGAATCAGAAACTGTATTATAGAACATAAACAATTTCTACACACTCTCTCTCTGTGTATAAAACAGTTTCCTTGAAATAATTGCATGCCATGAAATTCACAAATTGACTCATTTAAAGTGTGTATTCAGTGTTTTGTAGCCTATTCATTGAGTTGTACAGCTACAACTAATATTAGAACATTTCATCACCCCAAAAGAGAAACAAATTATCCATTAATATGCACTTCATATTTACCCAAAACTACTCTTGAGCAGTCACCAGTCTGTTTTCTTTCTCTATGGATTTGCCAGTGCTGGATATTTCATATAAATTGTATTGATTTGTTTTAATTCACACAAGTTTTTAAAGGTTCATTCATGCTGTAATATGCATCAGTACTGTATTACTTTTTTACTACTAAATAATATTCTTTTTTAAATATACCATGTTTTATCAGTCTATTCATCCATCAGCTGTTAGACTTTGAGTTTGTTTTCCATTTTTTTACTATTAATGAATAATACAGATTTGAACATTTGTATACAAAGTTTCATGTGGCCCCTGTTTTGTTTCTCTTGCTTTTTGGAATATACTTAAGAGTGGAATTGAAATTCTCTCTCTTTTTTTTTAAATTCTCTTTTCCTCCTCTTTCTAAATTAAACAGTATCACTCATATTATATGTAGTATTCAATATACATTTTCCTTTTTTTTACAGCATACTCTTCATTTTTTTTTCTCTCATTCATTCATTGTGCTTGAATTTTCCCTTTCTTGGTAATGCTCTCAAATAACCTCTATCAATATTGTCACAATTTCAGAGATAAAGACTAAAAACAAAACAAAGCTAAAAAATAGAAGCTTCGAACACATGTTGTCTTCTTTTCTCCATCAGGTCCCCATGTTCTTAGAGCTCTTTGTTGAGTGATGATACTACTGGTGAATGAATGGATATTTTTCTTTTTCCTATTTTGGGAGATAATGCAATAAATAGCAAGCTACATCAAAAGGGAGAGAAACGGAGAGAGGAAAATCCAACTTTCCCGGCATTTACAAAATAAGATTATTTCAGATTTCAGTTCATTGTTTACTTTTTATGCCATTTTTGTAACAGGCCTTCCAAAATAAAGATGCCAGGAAAGGCTGCCAAATGTATTGACTTAGAGAAAGAGGGAGGGGGGAGGAAAGACTTGTAACTGCTTATCACTCCTTGGGTTTACTTCTGGGGAGCATCAGTTAAAAACCTCAAACATGTGGCTTTTTCATGGAATCATATTAATATGAAAGTAGTCTTATCAAATATGATTGTGCATGTGTCTGCGTGTGTGTGTGTGTGTGTTTTAAATGTTTCCATAATGAGTTCCCAAGTGCTTTTTTGGCGGTGGTTATTAAAGCTTGTGTGTTTGCAATTTATTTGGCAAAATGCCTGCGGAGAAGAAAGGATATAGTGTTCTCTTGGTTCTTTGCCCAAAGTAATTTTGGAGAAGTCTGTGACTGTATTTAGTTTATGTCATTCATTGGAGACAAGTCATTGTAATTACATTTGATCTCAATCAGTTTACAGTTGTTTTATCATGTTTTCATGCTGAATATCTACTCAGACATCATAGCAAAACTTAATGGCTACTGTTTTATTTCTACATAAAATGTTTTATAGCCTCTTTTTTTTCTCTCTCTGCAATACACATCAGGTTTCAATCATCACTGCTCTGCAGTGAGAGGAAAACAATAGATCAAGAACTACCAAAAATCCTTAACTACAAACAATTTTATTTTGATTTTGGGTCACTTTACCATAAAAGGTACTAAATGTGTTTTGTGGCATTTTTTTCTTGCCATGTTAATCAACATAGACAGGTTACAATATTTGGAAGAAACTATGAAATTTGTAATTTAATTTACCCAAGATTGCTGAGATTTGTGCTAAAGCTGTAAGTATTGCAATTGGAAAAGAATGAGATAATATTTTTAATAGTACTAAGGTAATTTCAAGGAAGAGGCAGCATACTGATATTCTTGGGTTGTTTTCTTTTTCTAAAGTGGGCTGTCTTAATTGTGACACTACATCCTTACTTACTATTTCAGAAAGTTGTTTCTAACATCTGAACTGTATTTCAGAGTTACATTAAAAGCCCAAAACCAAACCAGTTGCTGTCAAGTTCTGGCTATTGTCAATGTTGGTCTGTGCACCTTAGGATTTCCAAGTATGGTTTTTCTAAAGTAGATCATCAGGCCTGTCTTCCAAGGCACCTCTGAGTGGACTGGATCTTGCAGTCAAGCACATTGTTGGATGCCATCAAGTCTATGTTTGACCCATAGCTGTCCTATAGCATTTGTTTTTATTTTGTGACTTGAGCTAAAATTTAGAGAGCATATTGATATTCTATTCAGCCATTTGTATGTATATTATTGGTATTCTATTCAGCCATTTGTGTGTATTTTATTGGTATTTCATTCATCCATTCATACTGTTTTATGACTAATCACAATCACCCTTTTGGGCCATCATTCCTCCTACTATCTCTCTGTGGTTCTTGTTTCTATCTGTCCCTCCGTCCTTTCTCCTTTCTCACCTTCTGAGTTTTCTCCTTGAGTAACTGCTGCCCTTGAGCTGCTGTGTAGTTGAATGTGCTAAGTGCTGAGTATTTCCTTGGTGTTATTGTTCCCATTATAGAGCCATCTATTATTTTTTCTTAAAGTTGTACCACCAGGGCAAGTTCAGTTCTAATGACCAGTCCAGCAGTCTGCATCAGGCCAGTAATGCCCATATAGTTTTTGAAGTGGTAATCTTTATGGGAGCAGATTGATTGGCAGGTCTTTCTCCTGCATAACTGCAGGATAGGTTCAAACCTTCTATCCATTGTGACACCACGGCACTCCAGCATGTTATTTACATCTTCCAGATGCTGCAGGCTCTTCTCATAGGACAGTCCCTGCTTTGCTAATGTGAGAACCTTGATTTGCTGAAGGATTCTCAAGTGTTAATTCTCACCACTCCTTGTTTTTCCCCTTCTGAAACTACTGTGTGTGTATATGTTTGAGTCTCCACTGTTAAAGAAACTCCTGTTTGAAAAGTGTAATTAATGGGAAACTTTGACATCCAGCTGAGAAAATTAGTTTGCATCAAAAAGGCACGATAGAGGATTAAAGAAATTTTAGTCCTAATCTAATTAACACCAATTAAAAGATGCAGATGAATTTGCACCAACAAATTGTTAATTATGCACCAATCTGCCTTTTCTGTGACCAAACCAAAATTAGGAAATTATTTATTATCTCTTTTTCTGTTTTAGGAGACTTAACATAAAGGATTTGTTACAATCATCTTTTGTATAATTAAAGTCTAGGTAGGAAGTAAGAGTGTGAAGTCTTTCAGCCTCCTGATATTTTAATTTGGGTTAACTTTTTAAAACTGGAAGTGCAGGATAAGTCTCTTTCCACTCATTCCTTCTCACACATTGAGAGCCTTGTATGTGTGGGTACAGTGAAAAACCAGGCCCTGGGTGGACTAATAGTTTCTCACCCAAGATGTTTTAACTTTGTATTTCTGATATACAGCTCTTTTGCAAAGAGCTCTTTGACCTAAATTGCATAGCTAACTTAACTCTTCCCTGAATTTATCTTCCCTGGATATCTGTGTCCTAAGAGGAGAATTAGTGTCTGCAGCCCCAGTAATGCTGTGTCTCAGAAGTCCTCTTGGTAACCTGATCTCTTATGGTATTCTACTTATATCTTTCTCATGTGGCAAGTCTATATTTCTTTTTTTACAAGAGTGTTCCTCAGGTGTCCACTGTGCTGGGACTTTCTTATTTCTTTTCATAGCTCCTCAGATGGTGATCTGCGTAATTGTGCCAGGGCAGTGAAGCACAGACCTGTTATATCTGTTAAATGACGCATCTGTCCAAGTGTCATGTAATGAGCAACCACAATCCACCTTAAAGAAACCATATTTTTTCTGTTTCCAAATTGAAAGGGACGGGAGAGATCCTTGTCCTATGTGGTGAAAATGTAAAGAAAACCCTATCTATGATTCCAATAGCCATGATTATGGACAAATTTAAATAAACTTCTACTTTTATAAACTTAATGAAAAGAAAATGTTCGACCAACTTTCTGATGTGAGATATCTCTTTCTAAAGGACAGTGCAACTTTCTGTCTAATATCTATACATGCTTGGTGACCTAATTGTAAGAAGTTGCACTGTCAATTCAAAGGCAGGCGTTTTGAATCCACCAGGTGCTCCTCTGGAGAAAGACAGTTTACTCCTGTGTCTTAAAAACCTGTAGGAGGATCAGCTTTGAGTCATTTCAGATTGGATAAGTAATGAATCATTGTTGTTACTTAAATGATTTTAATTTATCCTTGAACCAGTAATATAAAAAATAAGTATGCTTATGTACAGTTTTTCAGTGTTGTGTCTGAAATTTTCACATTCACAACTTTAGCAAGAAACAAGTTACTGTAAATCAGCTTATACTGCCAGCATTCAGGCAATTCACCCAACAAGTTGAAGGCACTTTCAAAAAGCATCACATTTCTATGAAAATTCACAGAACAAAATCCAATATCCATCTTTGACTTCTAGAGTATCCTTTTCACTTCTCTGTATTCGTGTGACAGGGAGCTCTGCTGGCCTACTGGTGAGGAAATGTGTTGTCAACCCAAAGGTACACAGTTTGAGTCCACCAGCAGCTCCGCAGGAGAAGAAAGGGAAGTCTCTTCCATTATGAGTTTTGTGCAACAATGAATGAATATTAAAAAAAAAAAGTGAACTGGGTGAGGAAAATGTGGAACAATGAATGAATGAAAATCCGACTTTTCTGCAAACTTTTATTAAAAGCATAATTGAAAATATTATTAATAAAAAAGAATTATCTGGAGCTCTAGTGGCGTAGTGACAAAAAGCTTCACTGCAATCCCAGAGGTATGCAGTTCGAATCCACCAGATACTCTGCTGGAGAAGGATGAGCAAATTCCTCCTGTACCAGTCAGATCTGATTTGACGGAACACACACACACACAAAATAATAAAATAAATTT
>NW_006399753.1:36833714-36838305 GCF_000299155.1 Elephantulus edwardii
CACAGCTGATATTGAGCTTCTACAGTGATTCTTTCCATAGATGTAATTGATCTGATTCCTATGCATACCATCAGGCTGGATTTAGAAGGGGTTGTGGTACTAGGGATATTGTAGTTAATGTTAGATGGATCTTGGCTGAAAGCAGGGAGTACCAGAGGAATGTCTATCTGTGCTTCATTGATTATGCAAAGGTGTTTGACTTGTGTGGACTATAACAAACTGTGACTGACTCTGAGAAGAATGGGAATCCCAGAACACTTGATCGTGCCTATGCTTGAATCAAGAGGCAGTCGTCAGAACAGAGCAAGGAAACACTGTGTAGTTCAAAATTGGGAAGGGCGTATGCCAGGGATTTGTCCTTTCTCCATACCTTTTCAACCTGTATGCAGAACAGATCTTCCGGGAGGCTGGGCTCTATGAGGAGAAATGCGGCATCAGGATTGGTGGAAGATCTATCAACAATCTGCATTATGCAGATGACACAACCCTGCTGGATGAAACTGAGGAGGACCTGAAGCACCTGCTGCAGAGGGTCAAAGACTGCAGCCTTCAATATGGATTGAGGCTCAATGCCAAAGATTCTCACCACTGGACCAATTGGCAGCATCAGGATGGATGGTGAAGAGATTGAAACTGTTCACATCTTTAGTCTTCTTGGCTCCACAATCAACACTCTTGGCACCAGCAGCCAGGAAATTGAAAGACATATTGCGTTGGGAAAGTCTGCTGTTAGGGACATCTCTAAAGTACTGAAGAGCAACGGTGTCTCTCTGGAGACTAAGGTGCATCTGATACAGGCCATGGTCTTTGTAATCACATGTTATGCGACAGAGAGTTAGACAATGACTAGGGAGGATAGAAGGAGAATTGATACCTTTGAGCTTTGGTTTGGAGAAGAGTTTTGAGGGTACCATGGACTGCTAAGAAACCAAACAGATTCATCCTGGAAAGGGTTAAACCGGGCTGCTCTTTGGAGGCAAGGATTTTGAGGCTTCGTCTGACATACTTTGGTCATGTTGTAAGGAGAGACCAATCTTTGGAGAAGGACATCATGCTTGGGAGGGTGGAGGGCAGGCACAGGAGGGGAAGACCCTCTATGAGGTGGATTGATTCAGTGACTGTGGTAATTGGGATGAGTGTGTTGGAGACAATGAGATTGCCATAGGACAGAGCAGAGTTTAGGGCTGTTGTACATAGGGTCGCTATGAGTCGCAAACGACTCGACAACACTTAACAACAACAACTGGTTTACTTACAAAGCTCACATACATTGCTTTCACATCAGATCTTTCCAGTTTCCTTTACCCATCCCTCCCTCCACCCGTCAAATTCTGCAACTGTATAATTAACCACACTACCACCCCCCCCCCACCTCATCCTCAGCCCTCTGTTCTGTGCCTCCATCCCCCTTGGGTTCTTAGGCATGTTTTACAATAATGGTCTTATTCAGTATTTGTCCTTATGTGACTGAGTTCACTTAACATAATGCACTCCAGTTCCTCCCAAGTTAGGTAGTGATTTAGTGATTTACAAAATCATTGCTCCTACATCTTGCCTAGTATTCCATCATGTGAATGTACCATAATTTCTCAATCCATTCAGTTGTGGTTGGACATTTGGGTTGTTTCCATGTTCTTGAGATGGTGAATAACACTGATATTAACATTGGTGTACAAGTCTTTGTGGCCCAATTCTCATTTTTTTCAGGGTACATTGTAAACAGTGGAATAGCTAGGTCATGTGAAATTTCGATGTTCAGCTTTCTGAGGAAACTCCAAACTGCCTTTCAGAGTGGTTGCACCATTTTACAATCCCATCAACAATGTATAAGAGTTCCTATCTCGCCACATCCTCTACAACATTAATTACTTGCTGTTCTCTTAAACTTTGCCCCTCCTGCTGGTGTGAGATGGTATCTCATTGTGGTTTTGATTTGCATCTCTCTTACTGCCAGTGATTTTGAGCATTTTTCATGTGTCTCTTGGCCATCTGAATATCTTCCTCTGTGAAAATTCTTTCCATGTCTTTTGCTCCTTTTATAATTGTGCTATCAGTCGTTTTATTGTAGTGGACCTGTAGGATTTTATAAACTTTTTATATGAGACCCCTGTCTGAAATGGTATTGCCAAATGTTTATTCCCATCAATAGGTTTTCTTTTCACTCTGTTGGAAGAAGTTTTTGGTGTGCACAGGGATTTAATCTTTAGAAGGTCTGATTCATCAATTTTATCCTTTCTAGATTGTGCATTTCTCATTGTATTTGGCAGTCTCTTTATACCATAAGACTAGACTGTCTAAGCTTGATTCCAGTTTGTCTCTTATGAACTTTATCGGTTTGTGCTTTACTCCCAGGTATGTAATCTACCTTGAGTTGATTTTCATGTATGGTATGAGATGTAAATCCTGTTTCAGCTTTCTGCAGGTAGCAGTCCAGTTTTGCCAGCACAATTTGATAGGTTTTATTTTTCATTGAATATCAGTTGATGTTTCTTAATCAGGAAGGGGTGTTGGATTTTGTCAAATGCCTTTTCTACATCAATTGCTAAGATCATATGATTCTTGCTATTTGCTTTGTTAATATTGTGAATTGTCTTGATTGTTTTTCTTAGGTTGAACTATCCTTGCATATCTGTTATGAATCCACTTGGTCATAATAATTTATTTTTAAAATAAAATTTAATTTTCCTCTCTTGACTATTTTGGCCCAGAGTTATATATACGAGAAGATTATAAAAGAAATTATTTGTATATAAACAGTATTTTTAAGAAGAATGTGATATTATAATTTATGGAAGCTAAAGAGGCATGAAAATTAAATGCTGTGTGTGATCTGGGATTTTATGTTTGATCAGAAAAGAAACTTCTTGGTCCAGAAGGGGTGCTATCAAAACATTTGTGAAACTATATGAAGTCTATAAAATAAAAAAATAGGTCAGTATGAGACTTCTTAATTTTGATGGGTATAGTGCAGTTGTGTAATAGAGTTCCTTGGTTTAAGACAGTATTTAAGATGAAGGGATATGATCAATGCTATTTATAAGTTGTTATTGTTATGTGCTGCCAAGTCGCCTGCAACTCATACTTACCCTGTGTACAACAGCCCTAAACCCTGCTCTATACTTTGCCAATCTCACTGTCTCGACACACCTACCCTCATTACCCCAGTCACAGAATCAATTCACCTCATAAAGGGTCTTCCTCTCCTGCATTGTCCCTCCACCCTCCCAAGCATGACATCCTACTCCAAGGACTGGTTCCTCCTTGCAACATTTTCAATGTATGTCAGACGAAGCTTCAGAATCTTTGCCTCCAAGGAGTAGCCTGGTTTAACCCTCTCCATAATGAGCCTGTTTGTTTTCTTAGCAGTCCATGGTATATTCAATACTCTTCTCCAACATCACAGCTCAAAGGTATCAATTCTCCTTCTATCCTCCCTAGTCATTTCCAGCTTTCTGATGCATAGCAAGTTATTGCAAAGACCATAGCCTATATCAGGCACACCTTAGTCTCCAGAGTGACACCATTGCTCTTCAGTTCTTTGGAGACGTCCCTAACAGTAGACTTTCCCATTGCAATAAGTCTTTTGATTTCCTGGCTGCTGGTTCCATGAATATTGACTGTGGAGCCAAGCTGTTTACAATCTCAATCTCTTCATCATTCATCATGGTGCTGCCAGTCAGCCCAGTGGTGAAAATCTTTGCTTTCTTGATGTTGAGTTTCAATCCATATTGAAGGCTGCAATCCTTGACCCTCTGCAGCAGGTGCTTCATGTCCTCCTCAGTTTCATCAAGCAGGGTTGTGTCATCTGCATAACGCAGATTATTGATTAATCTTCTACCAATCCAGATGCTACACTTTTCCTCATACAGCCCAGCTTCCTGGATAATCTGTTCTGCATATGGGTTGAAAAGGTATGGAGATAAGACACATTCCTGGCGTATACTCTTCCAAATTTTGAACCATGTAGTGTTTCCTTGCTCTGTTCTGACAACTGACTAGTCCAAGTATAGATTTCGCATTAGCATGATTAAGTGTTCTGGGATTCCCATTCTTCTCATAATCAGCCACAGTTCGTTGTGATCCGCATAAACACCTTTGCATAATCAGTGAAACACAGATAGACATTCCTCTGGTACTCCCTGCTTTCTGATATCAGCTACAATGTCCCTAGTACCATGACCCCTTCTATACCCAACCAGAACTTCTGGCAGTTCTCTATTGATGTGCTATTTCAGTCATTTTTTTATAATCTTCAGTGGAATCTTGCTCGCATGTGAGATCAATGATATTGTTCAATAATTTCCACAATCTATTGGGTCACCTTTCTTTGGAATGGGAACAGGTAAGATCCCTTCCAGTCAGTTGACCAAGTGGTTGTCCTCCAGATTTCTTGACACAATTTGGTGAGCACATCTAGGGGAGCATCTGTTAGCTGAATTACATCAGTTGGTATAACATCAATTCCAGGGGCCTTATTTTTTGCCGATTCCTTCAAAGAAGCTTGAACTTCTTCCTTCATCACCATAGGCTCTTGGTCATATGTTGTTTTCGGAAATTCTTCTGTGTCTGACAATTCCTTTTGGTACAGTGA
>NW_006399753.1:36838411-36841176 GCF_000299155.1 Elephantulus edwardii
ATTATTAATTTTAATGAAAATTTACAGAGACTTTGGATTTCCATTCATTCATTGTTTCACTTTTCTCCCTGCCCACCCTTCCCCACCCCTCCATCTTCTTTCAGTACTTCCAGCATTATTTCATATTCTGCCCAAAGCAACCTTAAGTATAACAACTCGAGGTTTGAATTTGTTCTTCAGTTAAGTGATTAAAGAAAAAAATTCACATGCATGTGCACACACATCCTCCTGGATCCTGAGTGATACATATGCTTTATATTCAATTGCTCACTTATATCATGTATGGTGAAATAGAGGATAAGGGCGGGGGGGAAGTAAAAACCTTCATTAAAATGGGCTGACACAGTGACCACAATGATAGGCTCAAACATAACAAATATTCTGACAATGGTGCAGACCCAGGCAGTGTTTCATTAGGGTACTCTGCTGGCCTAGTTGTAAGAAGTTGCACTGCAATCCCAAAGGCGTACGGTTTGAATCCACCAGCTACTTGGTGAGAGAAGAATGAGCAATCTCCTTCTTTGTGATTTGTTGTTATGTCCCGTTGAGTCACCTTCAACTCATAGCAGCCTTATGTACAGTAGTTCTGAACTCTGCTCTATCCTGAGCCATTCTCACTGATTCCAACACGCCTATCCCTATTACCCCAGTTATTGTGTCAATACATCTCATGCAGGGTCTTCCTCTCCTGTTCTGCCCTCTACCCTTCCAAGCATGATATTCTTCTCTAAGAATTGAGCCCTCCTGGCCTTGTGCCTAAAGTATGTGAGACAGAGCCTCAAAATCCTATCTCTAAGGAAAAACTTGGTTTCACCCTCTCCAAGATAGATCTGTTTGTTGTCTTGCCAGTCCATGGTATGTTCAGTACTCTTCTCCAGCATCAACACTCAAAGCAATCAATTCTTCTGTCATCCTTAGTCATTGTCCAGGTCCCTGATTCATAGCAAGTAATTGTGAAGACCATGGCCTAAATGAGGAGACTTTAGTCCCTAGATTGATGTCATTATTTTTTAGAACTTTGGAGAAGTTCCTGACAGCAGACTTCCCCAATGCAATTTGTCTTTTGATTTCCTGACTGCTGGTGCCAAGAGTCTTGATTGTGGAGTTGAGCAAGCCGAAATCATTAACAACCTCAATCTCTTCTCCATCTATCATGGTACTGTCAATTGGCTCAGTGATGGGAATCTTTGCCTTTTTGATGTTGAGCTTCCATCCATATTGAAGGCTACAGTCCTTGACCATCTGCAGCAATCACTTCAGGTCCTCCTCAGTTTCAGCAAGCAAGATTGTGTCATCCACATATTGCAGATTGCTGATAAAGTCTCCCTCAAATTCTGATGTCACATTCCTCCTCATAAAGCCCAGCCTCCCAAATAATCTGTTCTGCATACAGATTAAAAAGATACGGAGACAAGATGCATTCCTGATGGACTTCTTTCCCAGTTTTGAACCATGCAATATTTTCTTGCTCTGTTCTAGGGACTTTTTCTTGGTCCAAGTATAATTTTGGCATGAGCACAATCAAATGTTTTGGGATTCTCATTCTTCTTAAGATTAACTACAATTTGTTGTGATCTACACAGTAAGATGTCTTTACATAGTCAATAAAACATTGATAGACATTCCATTGGTACTCTTTGCTTTTGGCCAAGGTATGTCTGACATTGGTGATAATGTCTCTAGCAGCCCAGCCTCTTCTAATCCCAGCTTATATTTCTGGTAGTTCTCTCTCACTGTAATTTTTGGATAGTTTTCAGCACGATTTTGCTTGCGTGTGATTTTAGTGATATTGTTTGATAATATCCATACTCTGCCAAGTCATCTTTTTTTAGAATGTGGATCTTTTCCAGGTCAGGTAATTGTCCTCTAGATTTCTTGGCACAACCTGGTGAGCACATCCAGGGCAGCATCTCTTTGTTGAAATACATCAATTGGTATTCCATAATTCCTGGGGGGATTCCTTCAGAGCAGCCCGAACTCCCTCTTCTATCACAATTGCCTGTTGAGCATCTTGTTTCTTTAAATTCTTCTGTGTCAGTCAATTCTTTTTGGCACAGTGACTGTATATTCCTTCCATCTTCTCTTAATGCTTACTTAATATTCTGTCCATAGCGTCCTTAAGCATTGTAATTGAATTTGCTCGTAAGTATTGGTTTACTTACAAATTTCGTATGAATTGTTTTTCACACTGGATATTTCCCCTTTCTTTAACCCATCCCTCCCTTTAAAATCTCGTCAAATTGTGCAGCCCTATGAATATGCTCCACCCCTCCTCATCCTTGTCCTCTTCCCTCCCATTAGATCACCATACACATTTTACTGGTTATCTATTTTCACCATAATGGTCTTAAACAGTATTTGTCCTTACTCACATTTCATTATAATACTTTGCTTTGTCTTCCTGAACTAACCTTTGAATTCTTCTATTGATCTCCTTAAGTTCCTGCTTTCTTAAAACCCTTTGCTTTGACTTGGAGATGGTTTAGTACAATATTTAGAGTCTCTTATGACATCTATCTCAGTCTTTTCCTCCATCTTTGTAATGACCTTTTGCATTCTTCATGGATGATATTCTTCCTTCTTTTTTTAAATTTTTTTTTTTGTGTGTGCGTACCATCAAATCATGTTGTAAGGAGAGACCAGTCCTTGGAGAAGGACATCATGCTTGTGAGGGTGGAGGGACAGTGCAGGAGGGGAAGGCCCTCTATGAGGTGGATTGATTCAGTGACTGGGGTAATCGGGATGGGAGTGTCAGAGACAGTGCG
>NW_006399753.1:36841276-36841809 GCF_000299155.1 Elephantulus edwardii
TCTACTTGGGTGCCATTTATGGTCTCTTTAGGGTATATTCCCAGTAGTGGAATTGCTGGGTCAAATGGTATCTCTATTTGCAACTTTTTGAGAAACTTTTTTACTGAAAAAAAAAAATTAAACCACTGAAACCCAATAGAAGGTCTCTATGAGTCGAAACCAACTCAATGGCCCTGGTGGTATAGCTCATAATATAAGGGTCTACTTAACTGAAGAATTGACAGTTCACAGCCACTAGCTGCATAGAGGGGAAGAGATGGGCAATCTACTCCTATAAAATATTACAACCTTGAACTCCAGTGGAAGGGTTGCTATGTATCAGAAACAGCTATGAGTGGAATCAATTCTACAGCAACAGGCTAGCCTATCCCATTAAAAGAAGAAAACAACAATTTATTTTTTAATAGAAATAAAATTTTTATTATATACTGGTTTACTAAATCCAGCTTGGACTTCTGGCAGTTCTCTGCCAATGTGCTATTCCACTCGTTTTTGGATAATCTTCAGCAGAATCTTGCTTGCATGTGAAATCA
>NW_006399753.1:36842110-36842789 GCF_000299155.1 Elephantulus edwardii
TTGATTCAGTGACTGGGGTAATCGGGATGGGAGTGTCAGAGACAGTGCGATTGGCACAGGACAGAGCAGAGTTTAGGGCTGTTGTACACAGGGTCACTATGAGTCACAAGCGACTCGATGGCACATAACAAGAACAACAACAATCGTCAAATCAGATCTGACCGGTATAGGAGGAGATTGTCTCTCCTTCTCCAGCAGAGCATCTGGTGGATTTGAACCACGTACCTCTGGGATGGCAGTGCACATGGATGATAGTCTTGATATCCTCCCACAGCTTATTTGATTTTCATTCATTCATTAGTGTCCAAGGCCTCACACTTATTCCTGAGATGGTTTTTAAATTCAAGTTGGATAGACTCAAGGTAAAATTTTGGTTCCTGCGAATTTGATTTAACCGTCTTTAGCTTTAGTTTGAACTTGTATATGAGTAGTTGATGGTCTTATACATAGTCAGCACGTGGCCTAGTTTTCACAGCTGATATTGAATTTCCCCAATGCTTTTTTCCACTGATGTAATCAGTCTGATTCCTATGCATACGATCAGATATAATCCATGTATATGGTATGTGTTTCTTATAAAGGGTATTTGCAATGAATAAATCACTGATTGTGTAAAATTCTGTTCTATCTCCAATCTCATTTCTGTCATCAAGTCCATGGTTTCTGACTACTGATACTC
>NW_006399753.1:36843014-36879813 GCF_000299155.1 Elephantulus edwardii
TCGGTGTTTGTCTGTGTTTTGGGTGTGTGTTCCCCCCCCCCCCAGTTTGAGAATAATTTTATACATAGTCAAAGTCACAGTAGAACTCAGGTAGGAAAGGTGGTGGGGAGGGGTGTCAGCTCAGATAAATATTGAATGTTTCATGAATTTGCATATCATCCTTGTTCAGAGGCTATGCTAATCTTCTCTGTATTGTTCCAATTTTAGAATATGTGTGCTGAAGCGAGCACTCCATACGGATATTATCCTGTTGCTCACAATATTGTATTTCAAGATGGAGCTAGAAATGACCTTTTTAATCATGAAAGTGACCTCATTTTTCCTCACCTTTTCATCTCTGGCATGGCAGATCATGTGATTGTCTCATTGAAAATGTTCCATGTCAATTCACCTCATTTCCCCAATACCTAGTATGTCAGTATTTACGTGTTCCATTTTTGTCTTAACAATTTCCAGTTTTTCTACATTCATTCTTTTCAAATTCCATCTTCCAATTAGTTCTGCTTATAACTCTTTTTCCTCATTTGTGGTTCCAAATTCAAGGGTTTAGCTTCAGGTGCCGTATCAGCTAGTCTAGTCTAAGAGTGCTCTATTGTACCTAGGGTTTTTGAAGGTCTGTTATTTTAGAAGTGGATAGCTAATCCTTCTTCCTAGTCTGTCTGAAGCTTTAGAACAATATGTGATAGACAGCATTTTACCAAAAGGAGCAGATGAAAAGACACAGTGTTGGGCCCATCAACTCCTTGGAATGTGTGTCTTGTCCCATTCCTTTTTTCCACTCCACCAGCATCCACTCCTACTTACCATGTCCAGCACCTCCCCATCCCCCCACCCAACTCTTGATAAGATGGCTCAGGTTTCAAGTTACTACTGTGATGTGTGTCAAAGCTCACGCTGATGCTGGTATATCATGCTGCTGGCAGTCTTTCTTGTGTTTAGAAGACTCTAAGACCAAATTTCATATATTTTTTAGGGAAAATTTTTTGTCTGAGGTAGTACTAGGGAAAGGTCCTTGTCCCTGAGCTTCTGCTCCAGGACTGTTATCTTGTGACTTAATGCCTGTACTCTTCTATTTGCATCACATTGCTGCCACAGTAGGATAATTTCCTAGGTGAGGGCACTTTCTCCTCAACATCTAGTATGCTGGTGTTGTTTACTTGGCTTGAATGCCACAGGCCTGAGGGTCCAGTGCTCGCTAGTTTGGGTTGAATCTCTTATCTTTCTTTGCAACCCTGACTGTCAACAGAGCCCGGTGGAATTCTGGGAAGATGGGCATTATGTGATTTGATAGGGCAAAGGTGATTCCACATTCCTCCCATGTACGAAACCCTGGAGCTCCCCAATGCTAGGTTGGGTTGAATCTCTTATTTTGCTTTGAATCCCTGACCTCTGTACTACCTCTGAAAACCCTCTGGAGAATCAGGTATGGGTCAGTTCCAACTAGACAGCATACAATAACAGTGAAAAATTCAGATATATTTTGGAGAAAAGTACAGCCAGAGTGCTCCTTAGAGGCAAGGATAATGAAGCTTAGTCTCACATACTTTGGACATGTTGCTAGGAGAGACTGTTGCTTGCAAAGGGACATCATGTTTGGAAAGGTCAGCAAAAGAGAGGAAGACCCTCAATCAGATAGATTGACACAGTGACTGCAGCAATGGGCTCAAGCACGTCAGAGATGCTGAGGATGGTATAAGATAGCCCAGGGTTCAAGCTGTTGATCTTAGACTATGGGTTGTTCTTGACTTGATGGCACCTAGCAACAACATCGTTAACCTGTTGGTTCAGATTCACCTAGTAGAACTCACAGAAGTAAGGCTTGGAGATCTGGTTCCATAAAGATTATAACCAAGAAAATCTTATGGAGGAGTTCTGCATAATAGGCCATGGCTGAAAGTCAGAATCAGCTTGAGGATAGTGGATCTCATTTTGTATATGGAGGGGAGAGGGAGATACATGCACTACAGACAGAATAAATGTGGCAAACTGTTCACAGCTGGTCAATCTGGCGAAAGAGACTCATCAGTGGTTTTTAGTGCTGTTTTTACAGCTTTTCGGATAGTTTGAAATAATTTTAAAAGGGAAAAAGTTTAAACAGTAATGCTGGCTTTCCCCCAGATGAATAAGCCTTCTTGTACATAATTCTTGAAAGAAGATAGAGATTTTCCTACAACAGAGATTATCAAACACTAGCTCTACATTGCACTGTAGAAAGATCAGTCTTAACTCAGCCAGTCAAAGCGGAGGCTTAGGATGAACATTTACTGGGGCAGATTTGTTATATTCAACAGTTTAATGTATTTCTTCAAAATCCACAGACTTGAGTATGCAATGAACCAAATTATCTCCTCAGAGACTTCAAATAGCAAGATAAAATGTTCCCACGTCCATGTATTTCTCACACATAACCACCCCCACGAAGACTGAGCCATGGGTTTAAGTGAACACGAGAACTGAATTTCACTGTATTGTATGTTCCCTTTCATACAGGACTTCACAAAGACACCCTTTTATAAAGAAAACAACCAGCCAATAAAACAGTATTAGAGTACATTATATATGTGACCAATCATTTTATAAAGTCTGATGTAAGCCTTCAGGCATAATTGGAGTTCTTAGCAAAATACTTTGGTTTTTAATATTTCTATGACCCTCTAAGGGGGACTTAGCAATTACTCTCAAATTTTCAAAGCGGTGCATGGAGTTTTAGCTGTTTGACTTCCATTAAAGCCCATAGGAGTCTTGTTGCTAAAACATCACACAACCCATGAAAATGTGTTCCTTCTTGTGAAATTGTTAGATGTAATGGGTATGGGAGTGCAGACCCAGAATTTCTGGTACATTTACAGGCTTTCTGCACTTGTTTCGAATTTTACTTTTATAAAGATTCAACAGTTCTGTGGAGTGGGGAGGGAGGAAGAAAGCCATTATATGCATTCCCAAAGTGAAGGATAGAAAGCAGAAGTGAGTTATTAAAAACAAATTTTAAAATAATTCTTCAAGAAAATCCAAGTATCTCCAAATGTTTTATCATCATCTTCCCCACCCCCAAAATTAATATATGAACTCTTTAGATTTTTTTTAAGGTTTGCCTTTAATACAAACGGAATAAAGTATTTTTCGTGAAAGTTTTCAAATCATATTTTTTCGTTCAAGAGAGCTCTGGTGCTTAGGGATCTGGAGATATCCTGCCTACTCAAAGACACACAGTTCAAATCTTCCAATTGCTCTGTGGGAGAAAGATGAGCAGTCTCTTCTGGTGCAATTTGCCGCCTCTGAAAAGCCACTGAAAGGTTAGCTGTGGGTGAGTTCTGATTCCATGGTACACAACAACTACAGCAACAATGTCATTAATTAATTAAAATGTTTGATCCATTTCTTATTGTGTATTGCCTTTCCCACCATCCAATTTATCTATTTCTTAATTTTTACTCCTCCTCCTCTTTCCCAGTCTAGGTAACTATTCAAGAATGTTTCTGTCTGTAAGGAAACCTTTCCTTAGCTTTTTATATTAGTGGTCCTATGTAATAATTGTCCTTTCTGACTTCCTTATGTCACTCAGCACCTAGATTCCTAGGTTCATCCATGTTATACAGTGTTTCATGAATTCTTTATCATTCTTTTTTTTTAATTTTTTATTATTTTTGTGTGTACCATCAAATTAGCTCTGATGGTACAGGAGGAGATTGCCCCTCCTTCTCCAGCAGAGCATCTGGTGGATTCGAACCACGGATCTGGGTTTGCTGTGCAGTTTCTTGCCACTAGGCCACCAGAGCTCCCTGAATTCTTTATTATTCTTTAGTGTTGCATAATACTCCATTGTGTGAATATGCCAATATTTCTATCTTTTTTAAATTTTACATTGGTTTGCCTACAAAATTTGTATGCATTATGTTTCTTACTTTAACTTCATTCACGTTTTGTTTCATACAGTCATTCCCATACATTGTTGTTTGGGGGCATTGTAGCTATTTAAAATTTGTATTTTATATTGGTTTGTTTACAAAGTTCATATACATTGTGTTTCACACTATTCTTCATTCACATAGTGTTTCATGCAATCATTCCCATCCATTATGTTTTATAAAATTAATCATCATTGGACTATACCCACCAATACCTTGTCTTTTCAGGACCCCACTGGATCTTTCCCAGTTTCTTCACCTCCTCCTTCCAACCAGTACTTCTTTAGACCTTCATCTGATGATAGACATTTGAGTTGGATTGTCTCATACATTTATTATTATAAATAATGCTATAATGAACATGGGTCTACATTATCTGTGTCTTAGTCAAATTTTTTAAAAAATGAAATTTAATGACCAGCTTTCACTTTTACCACATACAATGTTTTTCATTTTTTTAATTCATTTTAGTGAAAATTTACAGAGACTGGATTTCTATTCATTCATTGTTGAATGTTTTTCAATTTCTAACACCTTCCTTTGTTAAAACCTACATAAATTTGATTATATGAGCAGAACATTACTATTTTATAAAGAAAAAAAGGCTGCATCTTCCCGGTAGATATAAGTATGGACTTCGTTTACCGAGTACCCTTTTGCAGGGACCCTAACATATATTTTCCCCCTGCATCCATCCAACAACCTTGTGATATGACAGTCTGCTTCTGTAAAGAGTTATTATTATTCTTGTTAAGGAGCCTGCAGTCCTAATAGGGATCTCTGATAGTCTGTCGGAATTGTGCTGCTAACTCAACCCTCATTTACTCAGTGCCATTGAGACTCACTCACAGCTGACCCTGCAGTGAGTTTTCAGGGACTGTAAATCGCATGGGAGCAGATTGCCCATCTTTCTCTTGCAGAGCATCTAGTGGGTTTGTATCATTTGCTTTTGGAGAGGCAGTGCCTTTACACCAGTTTGAACCTACCAGCAGCTGTGAGGAAAATCTCTTTTCCATTCAATTGATAGCCTGCTGGAGGATCAGCTGTGAGTTGGTTCTGACTTGATGACAGTGAGTGCATGAGTCATGGTGCAGTGGATTAATGCTTGATTTGTTAACCCCAAGGTGGTTGTTTTGAACCTACCCAGAAGGTCCAGGGGAGAAAAGACCTGGCGATCTGTTCTCAAAAAGATTACAGCCTAGAAAACCTATGGGGCAGTTCTACTCTGTCATTATGAGTGGAAATTATTAGACTGCACCTGAGAACAATAACAACATGCCTGATATAGCTGCACAAATGGAGGCTTAGAGAGAGGATGAGCCAGATCTCCCCTGTTACTCTGATGTGCTACATAGTGAGGGTTGAGTGTGGCTGATATTTGGGTGGAGCTATCGTGTCCACATTGAGCCAAGGAACAGGTTGTGACACTGGGAGGAGATCCTCTTGGAATGTCCAGAATTC
Organism: Elephantulus edwardii; assembly: GCF_000299155.1. Taxonomy (NCBI): domain Eukaryota; kingdom Metazoa; phylum Chordata; class Mammalia; order Macroscelidea; family Macroscelididae; genus Elephantulus; species Elephantulus edwardii. The sequence goes on from NW_006399753.1 coordinate 36,848,381, forward strand.
TAGAAGAGAATTCTGCAGCTTAATTTGGACAGGATTCACCCAGCTGGATCCAGGTTTACCTTGAGCAGGCCGAATCTAGACACAGAGTCCAGGGCAGGGCACCATCTCCTCTCCTCATAGCTGGTGGTCCCCTGGAGACATATGTATAGACTTTTGGGGTGTGATTCCCTCCTTCTTAGGGCAGAAATGCCTTTGGGATTCTGTCCTCAGTCCTTTGGGGGCATTCAGTGCCAAGTGGCCTGGTGTATAAGGTGTTGGGTACCCACCAGCTGTTCTTCAGGAGAAAGATCAGTCTCATCCTATCAAGATTCACAGCCTTGGAAGCTGGATGGACGATCACTGGGAGTGGGACTGGACTCCACAGCAGTGGGTTTGGACGGTAATGGGTAGAGAGGCCAGGAACTGAACTGACCTCAGCTGGTAGAGTCATCTGATTCAACATATTCCTCATCCTGTAAAGAGTAAAGAGGAATGAGGGAATAAAGGGGACAGAGGGACTCCATGAATACTTCTTGAGTTAATTATTGGCTCAGTTTCAATGCTGCCTTCAGTAGAATTCTGTTCCTGTGCAGTATTGGAATTAGCATTGTTTAGCCCATTCTAAATCCCTGGAAGATCCTACAGGCTTTATTTTCTTCCTTTCTTTTTTTCAGGTGTGATATCCCCTGACATTTCTGTTAACATCTGGATCGGTTTGCAGAGAGGTTGTGTGTGTGTGTTTGTTTGTTTTAAATAGAGACCTTGACCCAGTAGAATCAGTTTTTCGATGTAGCACTGAACAAATAGCGTTGTCCATTGCTTTAAAAGTGTCTCAGCTGGGGTCTGAGTTGGAGACTATCTCAAAAAAAAAGGGAAATTTCAGAAGGGTTGGGGTGAATATCAAGGTACAAATGGGAGAAATACGCCATTGTTCCCTTAAAAAGCACAGTATCCTCCATAATAAGAGGCTAGGAAATTGTTCTTTTTAAAACAGTAACTTCTTAACTCCACAGCCCTAAGAGCTCCAAGGGTCACTTGCAGAGAGCCCGAGGGCTAAACATCTGCTTGCATAGATTAGGGCCCACTGCAGCTGTCTTCATTTGCAAGACTAAGGTGTAGCTGGAGAGGCTGTGGGTCTCAGCGGGAAGCAGTCCTTCTTAAACTCAATAGGACTGCAGTTCAGATTAAGATGGTTTTTGCAAGCCAGGCTCAGAAATGATAGAGGAGGCAAGCAACCACTTCCCGAGTTTTACGCCTCAGACCTTACAAGGTATAAAGCTGGAGCCCTTATTTAAGGCTGCCTTGAATCAGCCATACTGTTTACAGCCAGTCCTACTGCTTAAACTGCCTGGTGTGTGCACGTATACGTGTGTGCGCGCACACACACACATACACGCACATCCCTGGGTCAAGCATTTAGGTAACACAGCAAGTTTTCAAAGAAAGCTTGTGAATGCATAGGATGGTCTGTTGATGGGGACAAAAGGAAATGCTCTTTGGAATCTATATGCTTAGTCAACACCAGTCTGAGGGACGCATCTACTCTCCCTGTAATGTGCATTTGTTTCACCGAAAATACAATTAGGATAATTCTTGTGTGTTTGCTAGAGGAAGGAAGTAGTATACTGCTTGTGAACGGTAGACTAAATGAGGCAACCGTTAAAGAGCTTTTAATAGACTTTTGAACCAAAAAGACATAAGGGACTATAGTTATGTTTCCGTAATTGAGAAATATTTCACAGTGTGAGAAAATGTAATCAAATTTTCATTACATACCTGGCTAAGGACCGGGCTGAATGTTTCTTTGAGCAGTTTGATAAAATATACATTGAAGATTTGTTAGTTGTGTGAGACTGTGTATGAAGTACATCTCTCCTGTGGACGTCTGAGCATCAGATACTTGGTTTACTGTTGGGTTGAATGCTTCTGTTCTAATTTCTAATGAACTTTACCACCAGACTACTTGATCATGACTAAACCCATGAACAATGCAAATGGAATTGCCCCCTGATGGTGAGGAATGGGCCCAGATGGCCCTTAAAAGGTGATAATTAGGAAATATAGCATATCTGAGTAGCTAGAAAGAGAGAAACTTGTTAAAGACAGTCAATCTGTTTGAAGCAATGGTCTTTCCCTTAATTATATGCATTTTCATTTAGAGTTGCTTTAATGTAAAATTTTTCCAGGAAAAATAAATTATGAGATTAAAACCTAGAACCACACGCACGTACATACAAAGGTGGTTTTTTTTTTGCTATTCCATTTCAGATTATTTTGAAAATCTCTCCTTATATCTCCCCCAAATTTGCATAACAGACTTGCTGTGCGTGTTTTAGGGTGCTGTTTGAGGTTATTTTAGCTCTTATGCTAAAACAGTGGGGGAGTGATTAAAAGTGAGAAAAATATTGGTATATATTTGTAAACTGAGCTTTTAAAGTTAAAATTGTTGCAGAATAACACAGCCTGTGATTTCATATACTTTGTAAGATTGCCTTAAACATATTGCCTTCTTGATAGCTTAATGCTCAAATTGGTCTTAAAGATGTTTTCCAAAGAATTTTAAATTTTAAAAATTAGCCTTTTAAATCCTTGTATTTTACTATGAATTAGCATGTTTGCGTATACTAATTTATTTTTGCTTGTATTTAGTCGGGGGGGGGGTTATTTTACAAATTTGGTTATAAGAATAACAGCTAAACTGGGAGTGAGAAATTGGTAACATAGAAGCTCAGCCTTCCTCTTCCAGCTTCTACATGGTGGTCATTTATACCATCCAGTCAGAACTATCCATAGTTAGTTGACAGTCCAGTGGATTTTCAGAAGCAGTAAATCCCACTGCAGGAAATTGCCCATTTTTCTCCCACAATGCACCTAGTGGATTCAGATTGCCTACATTCAGGTTGGCAGAGCAATTCCTTACCACTGAGCCACCAGAGTTCCCTGCTTCTACATGAAATTGAACCAAAACTCAACTCATTTCCATTGAGTCAGAACTGACCCATAGCTGATCCGCCAGTAATTTTTGGGAGCTGAACAATGACTAAGGATAACAGAAGAATTGATGCTTTTGAGTTGTGGTGCTGGAAAAGAGTTTTGAACATACCATGGATTGCCAAGAAAACAAGTCTGTCTTGGAGAAGGTGAAACCAAGTTTCTCCTTTGAGGCTAGGATTTTGAAACTCTGTCTCTCATACTTTGGGCACATGGTCAAGAGAGACTGATCATCGGAGAAGGATATCATGCTCGGAAAGGTGGAGGGACAGCACAGGAGAGGAAGACCCCAGATGAAATGGATTGACACTGTAACTGGGGCAATGGGATTAGGTGTATCAAAGTCAGTGAGACTGGCTCAGAACATGGCTGGCTTCAGAGCTGCTCTACATAGGGTTGCTATGAGTCACAGGCAAGTTGATGGCACACATAACAACAACAAATCATAGAGGAGAAGGATCATCTTTCTCCCATGGAGCAGCTAGTAGATTCAAACCACATAGAATGTTCTTGGGAACACAAACAATTCCAAAGCCTATAGCTAAGTAGACAACTTTTCTTCTAGTTGTGATACAATACTGAAATGGTAAAAGACATTATTTCAAATATTTTGATTCTATTAACTTGGCAGATGAGCTACTTTCAATTGCTCAACATTATCATTCATCCTGATAAAGGCCACCTTTATCATCTTTGTGATTGAGGCCAAGGTAGAACTTGAATTTTGCAGGTCTACACACTCTAGATTTAAAATAAATCTCTATACAATAAATTCAATCCCCCTGATTCCCCCCAGCTTTGCCCCTCCCATCACAAAGTACAAATGTAGAATCTTAGGATCTAGTCTGTGGGAGCATAATATAGAGTCACAAATTATCATCTTTCACTCAAAAATCTCTCGTTCCGTCTGGCATTTTAAGCTTAGTCATTGAAAAATTATTTAGTCATCTCCATTTCAGGATTTCAGAAGCACACTTTTTAAGAAAAACAGCAAACTTAAGGGGGAAATAAGATTGCTGATGAGTAAGTAGTTCTAGTGACATAAGGATTAAGTGTTAATCTTCAAACTGTTAACCTAAAGGTTAACAGTTTGAACCCAACTGAGCAGTTCCACTAGAGCAAGACCTGACAGACAGTCCCATAAACATCACAGCCTAGAAAACCCCAAGGGGCAGTTCTGCTCTGCCACTTGGGGTCACTGTGAGACAGAATTGAATCCACGGTATCTAACAGTTCTTCCAAATCAAAGAAAGTGAGAAACCCATGAATTTTGAATTGTATCTTTGCAACTTGTAGGCTGTCTTGAAGAACGTAATCTGATTTAACGTCTCTTGTTATCAGTGCAAAACAAAAATTACTTAGTGCAGAAATGCTTAAGGGAAAGGGGAAAAAAAATCAAGTGTAAATTTGGAGATAAAAATCATCACTATCTTTAATTTCATGCTTCACAGCATCACAAGTGCATGCATCACAATCTATTCTGAGGAAGAAAGTATGTATTCTAGAGATTGTGTCCAATTATTTTAGCTTTAATAATAGCAAAATTTAAAAATTAGGACTGTTTAATAAATATTTATTTACTTTTACTTTCAGGATGCAACCTGGATTGAAAAACTTTAAAGTTGTTGACATTTTTATCCCTCAGAATAATTTCTGAGGACAATAGCAGCTTCTCGTTTTTCAAATGTTTTCTTAAGGAATTTAAGTTTTACCAAAACCTTACTTTGCCTTAAGGTTAGGAAACATGTTTCCTAAAATAATATTTGGAATTTAACAGCAAATGGAAAGAATTGGGTTAAAATAGGCCTGGAGAAAAAGGGCAATTAAGTCTGCATTCTTTTTAGGCTGTTTTATTAATTAATTCTCTATATTCCAAAAGGTTACATCGTCTGATCAGTAAATTGCAACTACTTGAAGACTGGTGGTGGTTGAAATTTGCATGTGGCCTAAATGCTATCCATATTGTTGTGTTAAATAGTGTATTATCTCTCTGGAGTGTTCTCCCACCCACATACACCCCGCCCCTACTCCTCCTAGAAAGTTTTATCCGTTTTTCCTTCCGGAAGGGAAAATGACAGGTAGTTTTGTCATTGGCACCATCTTCTTTTTACTTGTTAATATCTGCTCTAGCCAGGCACGCCTGGTGGTGTTGGCTTAGTGTTTAATGCTCTTTGCTGTTTATTTACATGGAATGTTGTCAGCTTCTCTCTTTAAGAACTGATAAAAAATGGAACCATAAAAAGAAGAGGACCACTGTCAGTTGAAATTTATTAAATGGCATATAACAGTAGCAACAATATCTGAGTTCACAGTGACAGCAGTTAATTTGAAGTACAGATGAGAACTTTAGGAGGCAGAGCTTAAATGAATGGTGTGAAAACAATATACATAGAGAAGAAGAGACGGTGACACAATTTAACCAATGTCATTGAACTGTTCATGTACAAACGGTGAATAAATGTATGCTTGATAACGTATATTTTAAAAGAGAAATAAGCAAGCCTTGCAACATCTTATTGCTGGGTGTGGCGGGGGGAGCTTTATTAGGGTGAGCCTTTTTTCTCTTCGGTCATCTCCTGTTCTCCTTCCTAACTACTTTCTCCTGTCCCCATCAGCATGGATTATACTTTTAGCTTTATAAACAATTTAGGAAGCATATTAATATTGCACAACTTGGAGGACAAGCAGAACTAGATGCATTCACACCCCACCAAATTGATTGACTCACCAGTGTCGCAATTCTGATTGACTCACCAGTGTCGCAATTCTGTTTGTCGTTATGATTTGAGACTGCTCCCTAAGAGCTGCCCTTCTGAGGATGGCAGGACTTATTCAGAGCTTGCTGTCATTAATCTGACTCAAAACCAGAACTCTTTAGAAAGGATTAATATCAAACTAACGTATGAAAGTCTAACGTGTAATAGGACAGATTCCTTTTCAGAATCTACTTTTCAATTCAACAGGGGTGGGGATCCCATTTATTTTAAAAAATCATTAATCACATACTCCTGACATTTTTCCTTTGAATCTCCTCAGGGGGAAAAAGTTATTTGAATAACGAACAAACAAACAAAACCCCCTCATCACAAATAGCTGTCAAGCTCTTCAACAAAAGATTTCTCTCATACTGAGACCTACAGTGTTTTGTTTGGTTAAAGGCTGCTGGGTGGTATGGTAGGCTTGGGTTAATAAGCCCTTTCTGGATTTAGTGTCTTTCCTGATTAACACTTGGGCTTCTGCTTTGAGTTTCAAACACATCTAGTTTTTGGAAAAAGACATCATGCTTGGAAAGGCAGAGGGTCAGCGAAAGAGAGGAAGACTCTCAGTAAGATGTGTCAACACAGTAACAGTAACAATGAGATCAAATATATGAAGGATGGCACAGGATGGGGCAGGGTTCAAATCTGTTGTTCACAAGGCCGTTTATGAGCCTTAGTGGACTCAATGACACCTAACAACAACAACCACCCCGTCCAGAATTTCCAACATGGCAGCCTCTTGCATAGTTGCCCCTTCTTAGGTGCACTGGCAGTAGACAGGATAGAAATGTGCAAGCCCTGTAATTTTCAACCCTGTGAATCACAGTTCTGCTCTGACACTTGGGTCACCATGAGTGGAACTCAACTCCACAGTGACTGGTGTGGGGTTTTGGAATTTTGTTTTGGGTCATTTTCAAATGAGTAGAAATAAAAAAGCTTCCTTTGGCGAGCTCTGGTGGCCTAGTGGCAAGAAGCTGCTCTGCAATCCCGGAGGTGCATGGTTCGAATCCACCAGATACTCTGCTGGAGAAGGAGGGACAATCTCCTCCTGTAACAGTGAAATCTGATTTGATGGTACACACACACACAAATAATAAAATAAAAAAAAATTTAGAAAAAACTTCCTTTTCCTTGATCTAAAGAACATTTTCTTAATATCTAAGGTGTCATGTTGTTGTATACCATCAAGTCTGAACCAATCCATCACTGACCCTCTGGCGGGTTTTTAGAGGCAGTTAATTACACGGGAGGAGATTGCCCATCCTTCTGCAGAACAGCTGGTGGCCTGGAACCACGTGCCTTCATGATTACAGCACAGCTTCTTGCCATTAGTCCACCAGAGCATAGAGCTGTAAATAAGCTGTGCAAACTAATTTTTAGAGACAAATCTTCAAATCAAATCTTACAGAGAAACGTCAATTTAAAAAAAAAAAATTAGAGTAGTAGTCCGGGGTTGAGAGATCCTCCCTCTTGCTCTTTGGTGGCTCATTGAAGGAGCTTCTAGAATCTCACATTTAAAAACATCACCATGTAATGAACTAGGATTATTAACAAGATGTTCTTTCTTGTGACTATATACTAAAATAAGCTGTATGAAATCACTACTATCTGACCCATTTTGATCTATAAAAACAAAACTTGAGTATAATCACACTTCTGGACTAGAACATGGAAAAATAAGGTTTGAAGACTCAGTTATACTGTAAACTCATTCTAATCACTTCCTTTATTCATTCATTCCTACCTTTATCTCTGCTCTTCATTCCTCTCTCTCTTTTTCTTTCCTTTTTTTAAAAAATAATTACCTTTTGGGTTTCTTCCATGTGCTGACCACAGAGAATGTAGACATAACAATTCTAGTCACTGCCTCAGATTACTCACAGTGAGAAGTGGATACTGTGTGTTCCACGTGATTACACAATAAGCGCTGGGGCAGTGGGAACACTGCGGAGGAAGGAGGGCCTAGAACCCCTGGGCCCTGCTGTCAGAACTGAGTCCTAGTCACTGGATGGCTGTGTCTACAGTCTGAACCCAAGTCACAGATTGAGAGAGTGTCAATTCACTGTCCATTCTTCATAGCCAGGAGGCCTCAGTGTTAGCAATGAATCCAGCTATTGTAGTTTATTTGATTTATTCTTCACTTTAAGAAAGTACTTAGAACCCATATTTAGATCATAATATGTTGCTGTTGCATACCATCAAGCCAGAAGCGACCCATAGCTCAGCTCATTCTCATTCCATTCAAGGATAGTAGATTGCGTGGGAGGAGGTTGCCCTTCTTTCTTCCGCAGAGCAAGAGCATATATGAGTTCCCTACTCTGTAATCAGGAGCTCTGGATCAGGAGCTCTGGTGGTACCATAGTTAAGACATTTGGCTGTTAAACAAAAGGTTGGACATTCAAACCCACCTCCCGCTCCATGATGGTTTTCTTTCAAAAAGATTGCTTTAAAGTCTTGGAGACACAAGGTTCTTGTGAGTTGCTTTGTGGGTTAGTAATCGTGAGACTGGGTCAGGATAGGGCAGGGTTTAGAGCTGTTGTACTTAGGGTCACCATGAGGTGCAGATGACTCGACGGTACATAACAACAACAACAATCCTTAGTCATGATTTCCTCACACCATAAGCTCCCATGAAAGTCTTTATTATACAATATTGAAATATACTTCAAATACCAGAAAAGTCACCCTTTTAAAGTATATAGAGTTCAGTGATTTTTCAGCATAGTCAGAGTTCCTGTAGCCATTGCCATTATTTAATTCCAGAATATTTTTTTCACTGCAGAAAGAAATCTGGTATTTGAGAGCGCTAGCTCTACACTCTTCCCTGGCCATAGCCACCATTAATCTATTTTTTGTCTCTGTATATTTGCCTAGTCTGGACATTTCATATAAATGGAATCATATGTATTCTCTGTATCTGACTTATGTCAGCATAAATTTTCAAGGTTCATCTGGATAGCATGGATCAGGATTTTGTCATTTTTTAAAAAATTTTTATTTTATTATTTTTGTGTGAGTGAGTATACCGTCAAATCAGATCTGACTGGCACAGGAGGAGATTGTCCCTCCTTCCCCGGCAGAGAATCTGGTGGATTCGAACCGCGCCTCTGGGATTGTAATTGCAGCTCCTTATCACTAGGCCACCAGAGCTCCCCTAGGATTTTGTTATTTTTGATGGCTGAATGATTCCCATTCTATGAAGGGAGCTGCGATGGCCTAGTGGGTAAGAAGTTGCACTGCCAATCCAGAGGCAGATGGTTTGAAGCTGACAGTGCCTCCTTGGGAGAAGGATGGGCTGCTCCTCCTGTGTGACTGCCAGCCTCTGAAAACCTGCTGGAGGGTCACTGTGAGTTGGAGCTGACTGAGCAGAGAGAGATCTGAACACGTTTGGTTTACTCATTCTTTCACTGATGAGCCTTTGGGCTGTTTCCTCCTCTTGGCTATTGTGAAAAATTCTGCTATAAATGTTTATGTCCTGGTTTTTATGGGGAATATATGTTTTCATCTTTCCTGGATATAGATCTGAATGGAATAAGATTGGATAGGGCCTGGGAATGGATGATAAGATCAATAGAAAGAGCCTTGATGGCACAGTGGTTAAGCATTTGACCACAAACCTAAAGAGTGTTGATTTGACCCAGGAGTTACTCTGGAGCAAAGTTGAGGTCACCTGCTTCCATAAAGATTTACAGCCTTGGAAACCCTTTGAGTCAGTGTCATAGGCCACAATAAGTCTCCATCAACTCATATTTTGTTTTAACGTAACTATGTTTAGCATTTTGAAGGCCCTGTGATGCCTAATATTTTGTACCTTTATTTTGAGGTTAATTATGAAGCATAGGGAGGGAGTAGTTGCACAGCTAACCCAAAAGTGATTCTCTTCTTCAAATCCACTGGGGGCTCTGAGAGAGTGAGATAGGCACTCTACTTCTGTGCGATTTACAGCCAGTGAAAGCCCTCTGTGAGTCTGTTCTAACTTGATGGCAATGAATTTAAGTCATTTGAGTTTTATACTTAATTGTCAGTAAGCCTGCATCTTCCAGGACTTACCTTATTTCCTCTTTGCTCTGCCACAGTTGAGCAGCCATCCTGGCATGAAATTAGTCCTAAGAAAATGACTGAGAATGGAACTATATGGTGGAATGTCCTGCAGCCCTCAAAGTTGCCAGCATTCCTGAAAAACACACTGAGTATAAATTGCCTGGGTAACAAGTGACAGCCTACAGAAGCAGCTTGGTATTGTCTGTCAGGTTTTCCAGCTGGGAGCGAGCCCTCCTCTTGTGCTGTGGGGAGTTCACCAGGCTCTTGCCATTTCTTTAGGCTGCCTCATTCCCACAGCAGCCATTTCAGATCAGCCCTGGTGTGTGTAGACACTGTAAGATAGATTATGTTAAGCACCTTACAAGCCTGTGCAGAGGCAGTGCTGGTGAGCACTGGGTCTTTTTTGCAGTCTGCTCTGTTCGACATGGCTCAGCAATGACCTGCACTTATACTTTCAGGTGGATTTAGACAAGGAGGTGCTAAAATACCTACCAATGCTTTGACTTGGAACATTATGCAGGAGGTTTAAGAAAGATTATTTTAAGACTTCCTCAGCCGGCTAGAGCAGCATCTTTACGGTTTTCTCTGCTACCTTTCATTCAGAGCTATGTGACTTCTAAGATGCATTTCAGGTTGGGTTTAAGAGACTGTGCTTGTCTCCACAGAATTGGCCATCTTTGATGTTACAGTACTGAGTAGGGGAGGGTCAGAAAGAACAAAAGTAATTGCCCAAATTTACAATAGGTTCCCAGCAGCAGCAAGCACAAAAGAAATGTTAATGCAATAAACTGTAAATGGTAGGAAGCTAAAAGGGATTTATGGCTGACTCTAGCCCTCACCACCACATTGGAAACTCCTTTATTCATCTGAGAGGCATGTCAGTGGTCACCATAGAATTGAGCTCATTTGAAAGGCCCTGGTCACTCTAGCTGCAGCCTCCTCTTTACCCTTCAGCCTCCTAAATACACCAATTTCTTGGTTTGGGAAAAAGCAACGAACCAATGTAGAGAAATAAAGTCCTGGTGCATGCTTCACCATGGCAGCACATTGAAAACATCACTTTGAGTGGAATGGATCAAACTGCAAAAGGGCACATTCTGTATGATCCTATTTCTATGAGAGAAAGAAATATTAAATTCCAATCCCATACAGTATTTGTCCTTATGGGATTATATAAGACCATGATTGTGGAAATAGATAACTAGTGAAACATATGTTAGGATCCAAAGGGGAGGGGGGAGGAGCAGAGGCAGAGGGGTGAGGATGGGCAGAGGGGAAATCAGAGGGTCACACAATTTGATGGGTGGAGGGCAGGATGGGTAAAGGAAATGGGAAAGATCTGATGTGAAAAATAATGTATAAGAACTTTGTAAGTTAGTATAAACTAAAAATATTATTTTTAAAAATAGTTTTATTTATTTTATTTTCACTTATTGTAGAATCGAATCTATCTGGCACAGGAGGAGATTGCCCCTCCTTCTCCAACAGAGCATCTGGTGGATTTGAACAGTACACCTTTGGGATTGCAGTGCAGCTTCTCTGCCACTAGGCCACCAGTGCTCCCTAAAAATATTATTTTTTTAAAAAAATTCTCAGTCAGAAAAGGACAAATACTGCATAGTGCTATTGTTGTAGAAAGGGACTGACATCAGAGTTGGGATGAGACTGAGAAAAATTGGATAAATTATGTATACTGCATTGAAACAGATGAGGGAGAGAATTGTTTGAAAGCGATATATGATTGGGTATTATGGTCATGACAAGAGTCCAGAATGAAGGCTGCATAGTGGAGTGTACTTGTGGGGGAGGGGGGTGGAAACCAATGAAAGAATTTTTCTTTTACTTTTCAAAGAGAAGAATGAACTGGGGGGGGAGGGGTGGGCAGGGAGAAAAATGCAACAGTGAATGAATAGAAATCCAAAATCTCTGTAAATGTTCATTAAAATTAATTTTAAAAAAATCCAATCTCAAACTCACTGCTGTCAAGTGGGAACTAACTCAAAGCAGACCCCATAATGGACTTCTGAGGCCATCAGTTGTCCATCTTTCTCCATGGGGCCAATGATAGTTTCAAGCTCCTAAGAACAGCCTTTGAGTTAGCAGCACTCCCTAAGTGGATGGATGTATTGCTGTTCATATACCACAGAGTCTGCCTTGACTCACAGCTGACCCTCCATAGGGTTTTCAGAGGCAGTAAATCACACAGGAGGAGGTTGCCCATCTTTCTTCCACTGAGCAGCTGGTGGATTTGAACTGAGTGCCTTTGGATTGGCCGTGCCAGAACCGCCTAATAGATACATAGAAACCAGATCTGGAGAACAACCACTTAGCGAACTGACTGGAAGATATCTATATTTGTTCCCATTCCAAAGAAGGGTGACCCAACAGAGTGTGGAAACTATAGAACAGTATCATAGAACAATAGAAATATAGAATAATAGCAAGATTCTACTGAAGATTATCCAAAAATGACTGGAGCAGCACATCAGCAGAGAACTGCCAGAAGTCCAGGCTGGGTTTAGAAGGGGTCATGGTACTACGGATATTGTAGCTAATGTTAGATGGATCTTAGCTGAAAGCAGGGAATACTAGAAGAATATCTTATCTGTGTTCCATTGATTATGCAAAGGCATTTGACTGTGTGGATCATAACAAACTGTGACTGACTCTGAGAAGAATGGGAGTCCCAGACCATTTGATTGTGCTAATGTGAAACCTATACTTGTACTAAGAGGCAGTCGTCAGAACAGAGCAAGGAAACACTGCATGGTTCAAAATTGGGAAGGGTGTAAGTCAGGGTTATGTCCTATCTCCATACCGTTTCAACTTGTATGCAGAACAAATTGTCCGGGAAGCTGGGCTCTATGAGAAGTGTGGTGTCAGGATTGGTGGAAGATCTATCAACAGTCTGCATTATGCAGATGACACAACCCTGCTTGCTGAAACTGAGGAGGACCTGAAATGCTTGCTACAGAGGGTCAAGGACTGCAGCCTTCAGTACGGATTGAAGCTCAATGTCAAGAAGACAAAGACTCTCACCACTGGACCAATTGGCAGCATAAGGATGGATGGTGAAGAGATTGAGATTGTTCACAGCTTTAGTTAGCTTGGCTCCACAGTCAACACTCTCGGCACCAGTAGCCAGGAAATTAAAAGACGTATTGCCATGGGAAAGTCTGCTGTTAGGGACCTCTCCAAAGTACTGAAGAGCAACAGTGTCTCTCTGGAGACTAAGGTGCCTCTGATACAGGCCATGGTCTTTGCAATCACATGTTATACGTCAGAGAGTTGGACAATGACTAAGGAGGATAGAAGGAGATTTGATGCCTTTGAGCTGTGGTGCTGGAGAAGAGTATTGTATATACCATGGACTGCTAAGAAAACAAACAGATTCATCCTGGAGAGGGTTAAACTGGGCCCCCTTGGAGGCAAGGATTCTGAAGCTTCATCTGACACCCTTTAGACATGGTGTAAGGAGGGACCTGTCCTTGGAAAGGGACATTATGCCTGGGACGGTGGAGGGACAGCGCAGGAGGGGAAGACCCTCTATGAGGTGGATTGATTCAGTGACTGGGGTAATTGGAATGGGTGTGTCGGAGGCAGTGTGATTGGCACAAGATAGAGTAGGGTTTAGGGCTGTTGTACATAGGATCATTATGAGTCGCAAGCGACACAATGACACATAAGAACAACAACCAGGGATGGGAAGGAATGGGGAAGGGAGGCCTTTTGCTTGAGTTGTGTTGGTGGTGGTGGACAGTTTGGAAAAGAATAGAGAAAACTGTTTGACATTTAGAAGAATATAATCTGGGTCACAAGTTTTACATATCAAAAATGTTGAATTGGCATTTGTTTTGTTGTGTACCTTTGTAATTTTTTTTAAAATAAGGGTAATGAAAAATAAAACCTAACTAGTCGATTTGATAGAACAATCAATTGAGGATTATATCTGAACCCCAAATCCTAGCAATGCCAAATTCGCAGACCCCAGTTGTAAGCCTGTGTGCCTTCCAGCTGCCCCCCCAGCCTTCTCCTCCTCCTGGTATATTTTGCAGAGTTCTGCAGAAATGACAGATGGCTGTGGTGGTGCCTGAGCTGCAGCCATGAAGTGAGAGGGCACCGTGGCACTCACCAGTCAGACGCTTCCCCACCCGTCAGGACCACTGCTATAAATGGCTCTTTTTCACATTTGGGTTCCTGCAGGTTTCATTTCCATTTAGGCTCACACATACCTTTACCTGCCTTGTAACGTGCGGGACATTTGTTGTCTCCTTGTCCAGATTGCCGTCCCATTTGGGTTTTTAATTAGTTCAGGAGCACAGTCTAAATTGAAAATTGCTTTCTGAGCTCTCTGTGTCCTGGTTCCATGCTGTGAGGAGCTCCCTGTAATTAAACACGTTTTAAGAGTCCTTCTCCTGCATACGCGCTAGTGGACATCTTGCCTCTTCCAGTCACATCTGTACCATTAGCTGGGGACTTGTGTTTCAGGCTTTAGCCATGAATACTAATAATAGGTATAATTAAAAGTTAACTTTATATATATATCTATCTATCCTTAGAGAGGGACATCATGCTTGGGAGGATGGAGGGACGGTGCAGGAGAGGAAGGCCCTCTATGAGGTGGATTGATTCAGTGACTGGGAAAATTGGGATGGGAGTGTCAGAGACAGTGCGATTGGCACAGGACAGAGCGGAGTTTAGGGCTGTTGTGCATAGGGTCGCTATGAGTCGCAGGTGACTCGACGGCACATAACAACAACAATATATATATATTATTAAGACAAGAATTTTCTAAACCTCCCTTTGGAAATTGTATAAAAATAACTTATTGATGGGAAAATGATTTTTATCCCTTGTTATTGTTATTGTGTGCCATTGAATTGAAACTGACCCATAGCTGACCCTCCAGCAGATTTTCAGAGGCAGTTAGTCACACAGGAGGAGACTGCCCATCTTTCTCCCACAAAGCATCTGGTGGATTTGAACTGCATTCCTTTGAGATTGCAGAACAGTTTCTTATCACTAGGCCACCTGAACTCTTTTATTACTATTAAATGACATCAAATTGCTTCTGAATTGGGGCAACCATGTTTGACAGAGTAAAAATTTACCAGAGGATCTTCTAGATTTTTGTCTTTTTGTAAATAGATTACGAGATCTTTCTCCCTTGGAGCTACTGAATGAATTTGAACTGACAACCTTTGTGCGTGTGTGTGTGTGTGTGTGTGTGTTTCTTTTATTATTTAGTTTGTTTATTTTTCATTTCAATGAACATCTACAGAGATTTTGGAATTCCATTCATTCATTATTGCACCCTTCTCCCCGTACCCCCCCCTTTGCTCCTCTCCTTGAAAAGCAAAACTCCCTCATTGGTACACAACCCCCCCCCCCACACCTCCCCAAACCTCACCCCCTACCCCCAAATATAATCCACTCTGCAACCCTCATTGCGTACTCCTACGATAAAAATAATGCCCTAAAATATACTTTTAGACTGTTCTCTCCCCCATAGACTTCAATGCTGTAAACATATTTCATCCAGTTTTTCTCAGTCTTACCTCCACCCCAATGCCAGCCTCATTCTACAACAGTGGCACCATATAGCATTGAACTGACAACCTTTTAATTAGCAGCCAAGTGTTTCACCACTGTGTTGACAAAATTCACTTATGTATCAGAGGCTTAGGAAACTTCCCTCTCCCGGAGCCCCAGATTCCAGCCAATTCATGATCTCCTCAGTCTCGAGAATCTCACATTGGCTACAAGGACAGAAACACAGCTTGCACAGGCAACAAGCCTCCCAGCCCTCAAATTAATCCTAGAGTCTTTAAAAACAAAGTGCCCATATTTTAAAAGTCCAGAAAGTACACAAGAAGTGTAGGGTTTAAGGGACATGTTACTGGGTTTCCCCTGTTAGGAGAGATCTGTTTACTTTGTAATTAACAAAGGATGAAAAAAAGATTTTTTGAAGTTTTTGCTTAAATGTTCAAAATATAGAGCAATGGTAATTCAGCCACGATGGCCACTAGAGAAAAATTGGCGTTTTAGGAATAAAATGCTTTCCTTAGGTAAAAATATTATTCATTCTCTGGAAAAGACGACAGTTTCTTTCTAGTAATTGTCTAAATAATGTTCTGGTGCATAAAGAAGTCTAACTTTGACATCATGGGGGAAAAGGCTATTACAATTCCTGTAATTAAAATCTACTGTCTAGGTCTTAATGTAGAGAACACATGAATGGGATATGTTAAAAATTTGTCAATTTCTTTTACTCTTTTTTTTTTTTAGTTTCATTAACTCTTAAAAGACCTATTCTTGTAGAAGAAGGAAAAGGAAAAAAGAAAGAAAAGAGGATATATCTATAGACAACCTCATCAAAAAACCATTCCTGTTGAGTTGGTACTGACTCATAACTGATCCTCCAGTGGAGTTTTCAGATGCATTAAATCTCAAGGGAGGATATTGCCTGTCTTCCAAGGAGCAGCTGGTAGTTTTGAACTACCAGATAGGTACGGCCTTTGGATTAGCAACGTGAGTCTCTAGAGAAGACACTGCTAGAGCTCCTTTTCTCTAGACATAGAATAAACATATTTAAACTTCCTCCTCTAACTCATAAATATATACACTTGTATCTGATAACTTACTTCCTCTATCAGCCTGATCTCCTGTCCATTTTATAGCAAAGCTTCTATCTTTTCTATATGTTTCTACTAATGATACTTTTCTAAACCAAGGTGCATTGTGCTCCGATTACACAACCCATTTGGCTAACACCTCTTTGCTATTTTGAGTCTCAATTGATTTTTAGGGTACACAGGAGATCTGGATTTAAAGAAGCACTTGAGTTGAAATTACAGCACTTTGGTTTCCTCATCTGTTTTTTAAATGGGAATAACCAAAGTCTTTATATATATATATATAAAGTGAGGTGTTTGTAAAGAGATATGCAGACAGTGAAATTATTGCAACCACCCTCCAATTTCATTTTCTCTGCAGTTTTCACTAGCTTTTGCTTTACTCTAACTTATACCCACTTTTGTGCTATTTCCAATTTCTACCATACCCCACAGGCTTGTGTTTTAAACCAGATTTTAAAGCATCAGTTCCGCAGGGCACCAGGTCAGCAGGTATTTTTGACAGCATGCATTTGGTTTATTGTGTAATGGGAAAGAGATTAATTAAAGATGTTAACATGGCCTAACGCAAAGTCACAGGAAGTCTCACAAGACACATGTGTGTCTCCATAGACACATAACACATGTATGGCTATTCACAGCTCTGGCCATTTTGAGGAAAATTTCGCCAGGCCCTATGTTCTAAATCATCCGAATCTGATGAGCTAGGTATTGCCATGCCTTGATGGAGTTCTTCATGCAGGGATTAGCATCACTTATGAGCCCCCATAAGAATTGCGTTCAAGCTATAAGTAGTTATGCAAAGTCATAGGTTAAATGATTTGGGAATAAAATGTCATTTGATGTGACAGAAATGAACCCTCCGAGGCCCATGCTTCCTCTGGGATTTGCTTTCACTTACAGTTCTCCTGTTAAGTAATTTTATTAACTGAGGCAACGAGGGGCATGCAGTGACAAGGGGAATATTTTTTGCTAACATTTTAATTTTAATCGCAAAATTTATTGTGAGTGGCTTTATGCACATGCATCACCACAAAGCCCTGGAAAATGATGAAAGCAGAAATGAGTATGTGTTGTTTTCCTTCCCAGGTATTATTTAAAGCATTGTAAGAATTGTCAAAAAGATTAATTGTTGTGGCTTGCAGCTAAACAGATGATAAATTTAAAAATTATATTATTACTGTGTGTCAGCATAAAAGCTCCATGTCCCAAGTGTGTCACCTTTTTATGTTGCTGTTGACAAGGTTCACATTTTATAGCACACCACCAGAAGGTGTTGACATATATTCAGATCACTGATTAAATGTTTTTAAAACGTGCCACTCAGAAACTAACCCTGATGTTCTATGCAAGAGTCATTTTTTAGGAATAAGAATTTGTTCTTTGTCATTGACATGGAAGAGATTTTTAAGCAGTGCCTTTTAAAAAAAATGTATAAAATTTCAATCTTACCATACTTAACTTTTAAATCACAACACAGGAAAGAATGTTATTTTCAGCTTTCACTGAAAATTTCATGAAAGTTTTCAGAGGAAACACAAAAATGCAGTGTAAAAATATTCAAGAGAAAGGTGCTAAATGGTTTCCAGTAAACACCCCTTATTAGGCACTGAGAGGGAAGCTGAGGACTGTCCCATGATTGTTTTTTGTGTTGCAAAGTGGGTATTTTGGCTCCTCCACATTTCAATGGCAACACCAGCTTTTGTGCTACAAAGGGATACCTTTTGCAGCAGCTGCCAGAGTGCAGAAGCTTCTCCTTTGTTATAATGTCATAAGAAATCATTGGCTGTGGTTTTTTACATTTTGTGGGTGAAAATCCAAAGTGTCAATGAATACAAATGCTCTATTTGCTATAATGGTAAGTAATCATAATACCTCAAGAGGCAAAATATTAATTATGTCCGTGTGTTAATGTATTTCTGAGATACCTTCAATATCACTTGTCTCTCTGTACACAGCAGGTCTGAACTTGAAAACAAATACTTTAATATTCATTATGGAAAGCAAGATTTTTCCCTTCTCTTTCTGATCTTTGCTGTATCTTTGTGTATGTCAGTTTTTGAGTGTGAAATTTCCCCTCTGAGTACAGAAGAACTTGACATTGGTTCAGTGATGTTACAGAAGCTGATGTAAGACTCTGTCTTCACTATCAGCCAATAATCCCATGTCAGTTGTCACTTCATCCCAGTGTGGTGCAGGGCCAGGGATGTTTCAGTGACAGCCTGGAGGGCCCCAGGGACCAAGTCTCCAAATGATCTCCAGTACCAGAGAAGTGTGTAGGATGTTGTAGATAGCTCCAGGTAACAATAATGACAGCTGCCATCTAAGAGCACTTAATGTAGATCAGCCACTCTAACTGCTTTAATATTATCTAATTTAATTTCAGTAACATTACAGCAATTGCAATTATATGAGGATATGGAAGTTTTGTTTCTGTTCTGAAGCTGTATTTTTAATCTGTTTTACAAAGCAGTGAACGGAGGAGTCACATCACAACCATGAGGGTCAGCCAACATTCAAACCCATTTTATGTTGAATCTTAAAACCACCCTGCTCACATTCACTCAACAACTACTTAAGTAAGGCTCATCTCCAATGGTGTGAGGCAGTTTTCAGCACCTGAATCTTCTTAATCAACTCCTTAATGTAATTTGCATAGTTTAAGCTTTTAAAACTGGGCTCACATTGAAGAATAAATCCTCATGTAAAATCCTCTCTAGGTTCAGCAGAGTTTACTTAGAGTCTTGAAGGTTTCTGCCTAAAAGAAAGAGTAAGGGGAGAAATAGTTTCCCTGGGGAATACTTTACTGTAGTTTCATTTAGTTTACTATATTTCCTCACATATAACGTGCCTGTGGAAATAACATTCCATGCCTATAACACATGTAATGTACATTGTTGTTATGTGCCATCTAGTCACCTGTGACTCATAGTGACTGTATGTACAATAGCTTTGAACCCTGCTCTATCCTGAGCCAATCTCCCCAGTCACTGTGTCAATCCATCTCATTCAGGGTCTCACTCTCCTGAACTGTCCCTCCACTCTTCCAAGCATGATGTCCTTATCCAAGGACTGATCCCTTCTGGCAACCTGCACAAAGTATGTGAGACAGAGCTTTAAAATCCTTGCCTTCAGAGAGCAACTTGGTTTCACCCTCTCCAGGGCAGACCTGTTTATTCTCTTGGCAGTCCATGATATGCTCAGTACCCTTCTCTAGCGTCACAACTTCAATTCTTCTATCATCCTTATTCATTTTCATTGTCCAGCTCTCTAATAAATAGCAAATAACTGTGAAGACCCTGGCCTGGATCAAATGCACCTTAGTCTCTAGAGTGGCATCCTTGCTCATCAACCCTCTCGAGAGATCCTTGACAGCAGATTTCCCTAATACAATTCATCTTTTGATTTCTTGGTTGCTAGTTCCGAGAGTGTTGATTGTGGACTCAAGCAAGGTGAAGTTGTTAACAATCTCAATCTCTTCTTCATCTATCATGGTGCTGCCAGTTGCCCAGTTGTGAGAATCTTTGTTTTCATAGCATGTTATCCTTACACAGGGGCTGTGCTAATCTTCTCTGCATTGTTCCAATTTGAGTAAATGTGCTGCCATAGCAAACATGAGAATCTTTGGGTTTTTTTGATGTTGACCTTCAATCCATATTGAAGACTGCAGCCCTTGACTTTCTGCAGCAGATGCTTCAGGTCCTCCTCAGTTTCTGGAGCAAGGTTATGTCATCTATATAATGCAAGCTGTTGATGCATCTTCTTCTAATTCTGATGCCATGTTCATCTTCATAAAAATCAGCCTTCTGAATTATCTGTTCTGCATATAGATTGAAAAGGTAAGGTGGCAGGATGCATCCCTGATGCACTCCTTTCCTGATTTTGAACCAGACAGTCTTTCCTTAGTCTATTCTCATGACTGCCTTCTGGTCCAAGTATAGGTTTCTCATGAGCACAATCAGGTGTTCCAAGATTCCAGTTCTTCTCAATGTTAGCCACAATTTGTTGTGATCCACACAGTCAAATGTGCTTGCATAGTCAGTGAAACACAGATGGACATTCTTCTGGTACTTTCATGCACATTATTTATGTGAAAACACTGCAGTAATGCCTGGTGCTTCTGGGATTCTGTGAAAGTCCTTTAATAAAATTACACAGAAGAAAAAAAAAATTACACAGAAGCCTAGAAACATTGCCTTTACAGAGTATAAACAAGGTAAATGAAAATATTTTTTATTATGAATGCTTTGTTGTCTTTCTGGAACCATGTGAATATAGTATATTTTCTAAAGAAAGGGGGATTTTTTTTAAAACCCATTTCACATCATCTGGGGAGCACTGGTGACCAACGGCAAGCAGGTAGAGCCCACAAGCTATGTAGAGGGAGAGAGATGGGTGATTTTCTCCCTCTGAAAACCTGCAGGAGGCTCTGCTATGAGCCACTCAGCATTTCTGACTCAGAGGGCCCAAAACAAATAGACTACCATGCAAACAGAGGTGTTTTTCCTTTTAGTCTGTGTGTTGCAGTACCATTGTTTGTTTCAATTTATATGTTGGTCCAGTACTTTTTTGTCCACCAAATAGAGCATTCTTTATTTAATTCGTGTTCAGTAGATAGTTTCTCCTCAAATCCCATTTTTGTTTTTTAGTGTATGGATCTATTTGAAAGCCATTTGTTTCTTACACATCCTCAGAAATCTATGTCTTTTTTTAATTTTATTTATTTTATTTTAATTTTTGTGTGCGTGTACTGTCAAAGCAAATCTGACTGGTACGGGAGGAGATTGCCCCTCCTTCCCCCGCAGAGCATCTGATGGATTCGAACCGTGCACCTCTGGGATTGTAGTTGCAGCTTCTTGCCACTAGGCCACCAGAGCTCCCCAGAAATCTATGTCTTATTTTTGTAGGAAACATTTGGTGGTTTTGCTCTAATGCTCATCTTTTGGTTTTAGACAGAACAGAAAGTTTGGCCTTAATTTCTCTCCCATTCACTGGATAGGAAATTTCTCACTTTCATAACGACAAGCATAAAAAACAGGTACACTTAGCATACTTCAAAATATTAGAATTTACTAAATGCCTTATAAACTTTAATTTGTAAATTGTAATCTCAGCTAATGCACACAAAAATATTTCCTTATTTACAGTAGTCAGTGAACTAGAGAGAAAACAGAAATGAGGGAGGGAAGCACCAGCGGAAGTTATTTATGTAAATAGTCAAAGCCTCAATAAGAGAATGGTTGTTGTTATGTGTGAGGATTAGACTTCATTATATTGTAAATGACAGTCAGATTTTCCCATTTCCTCTCATTTTGTCATTCATTTCCCCGAAACCATCAGATGTCTTTTTTCTTTATCTGACACATTTCAGGGAAACAGAAGGGAAAGATTTACTTACATGACTTTGAAGATTCAATTATCTTTTTTAAAGTCCAATGACCTAGTTATAGGGGTGTTCTCGAAACATTTAAAATCCAATTTTTAATTATAAAAGAGCTCAATTGGTAGAGGCTAAAGTCCCATAAATTTAACTCATAATTGTGAACCAACTTGCCTATTAAGTACGACTTAGTATATGATGATCCGTATCCATTTGTTACCTTGTTAAACAATAGTGCATTTCTTTGATAGGTTATATAATGAAGTTGTGACCAGTAGACTTTCTGTGCCCCAGAACCCAGCTCTGTATAGACAATCTCAGAAGGTCCATATCCATATTCTAGGATTGGAAGCTGTTTGACATAGTTTGCTTTGTTTTTTCTAAGTGGTGAAATTTAGTAATTTATTAGTAATAGCAAAAGTAATTTAACATAGAAAACACTGTTGTCAAAAAGTTGAAAATATAGAGAAGTTATAAAGATAACCTATGAAGAAGTTAACTCAAGTAGCTAATCAGTATCTCCTTTTAAAAATATGGTTTTTGGAGTGATGGGTTTAGGTCTTTTTTAAAAAAAATTAATAATTTATTTTTTATGCAACAATGAATGAATTTTTTTTAAAAAAGAAAAAAGCAAACTGGGGCAGGTAGGGAGGAAAATGTACAATAATGAATGAATGGAAATCCAAGTTTTCTGTAAACTCTTTGTTAAATCACAATAAAAATTATTTCTAAAAAATGTATTTTTTATATTATCATTCACTTTTTAAAAATTTTCTACTAGTTTATTTACAAATATATCATTATTCACTTTTATACAATCATTCACATACATTGTTTCCTTCATGGACATTTCTGTAGGTTGTGTTTTGTGTAATTAATTACTATTGAGCTATTACTTTGATCTCAAGTCCTCTTGGACCTTACCTGTTTCTTCACCCCAGCCCCTTACTGTTGAATCTCTGCTGTTCTAGTAATTTCCTCTTCCTTCTTCCAAACCCTTCTCACCTTTTAAACAGTTGTATATATCTTGTTCCTTTTGCAATAATCATATTGTGTTTGATATAGTTTAAAGAGCAAACAATATCAATTGTTACTGTTCCATAAAAGTCCCCTCTAACTCATGGCAAGGCCCCAAGTGTCAGAATACAACTGTGGTCCATAGAGTTTTCCCCTCCCTCCTTTCCTTTTTTTTTTTTTTTTTAAAATCATGGTTCTGGTAGCTTAGTGGCAAGAAGCTGTGCTGCAATCCTGAAGGCTCTTGGTTAGAATCCACCAGATACTCTGCTGGAGACAGAGGGGCAGTCTCCTCCTGTGCCAATGGAATCAAAATTGATGGCACACAACAATAACAACAAAACGATAGTTAAAATGTGCATAACAAAACATGCACCATACCACCAATTTCTACCTATGTCTGGTATTTCCAGTGGCTGGTTATTCCCCCCCCCCCCAAGTGCATTGTCTGACCATTTTTCAACAATGTCCTGGATGGACTGGACCTTCCAACATTTCTGCTAGCAGCCAATCTTGCTAATGTTTTACATTAACCAGGGATGTGATATAGCTGCAAGTCAATAACTATCTGCTTTCAAGTAAGAACCAATTCATAGGGTTTCCAAGGTTGTAAATGTCACTGGAGGAAATTGCCCATCTTCTTTAGGCAGAGCCGATGGTGGATTATAACCCTTCAAAAGTACAGTCTTTGGTTTAGCAGTACAACTCCCTATAGGATGCACCACCAGAGCCCTCCATTGTTTAAGTGAGTGAGATAGATTTAAGATAAAGTTAGCACTATGGTAGAACATTCTGTTAGAATATTAAGCCCTTTGACATTTAGCAGACAAATTTCGTTCATCTGAACAGGTTATTTTATGCAGACATCCTAAACACAGTGGTTTGATATCCCTCAGCACTGTACACACAGCCGCACTAGGAGTGATTCCTCCAAGTGCAAGTTACCTAAAATAGTTGGAAACCTCAGCTTCTCCACTGTCCCCAGCCAACTGCAAAGATGAATCTGTTTAGAAAGCATTCACACATAAATAGAATTTATAACAAAGTAGGTGGAAAAGATACCTAGATCTGGGTAGATTTTTGTTGGTTTTCAGCTGAGTGCTGAGAATGGTAGCTATCTTCTGTAACCACCATGTTTCAGAATTCAGAATTCTTGCTTTAGCTCATATTTAGCATCACACATCTGCCAGTAAAGGCTTGTATGTTGCTATGATGCTAACCAGGTTTCAGCAGAGCTTCTAGACTAACACAGATTACAATGAAAGGCCTGTGATCCTTCTTAGAAAATCAGCCTAGAAAACTCCATCTACAGTAGGTATTGAAAATGACATAAGACTGGGCAGAGCAATGTTTAGCTATACATAAGCCATAAATAGGAGGCCATTGTACCATGAGATAATAAGTAACACAGGGTATATGAAAAATGCCTATTTTGAAATTTGATCTTTAAACACAAGAATACCCATTGGACTACGTGATGATTCAGGGTTAGAGAGCCATGGAGAGTGGAGAGGAATCATTATATCTATTCTCTTAGTGAATAACATTGCAGACTGAGTCAGCCACGCAGCTAAACTGCTTTCTCTTTAGAACTTTCCCCTGCCCACATAGTAGAATTTGAGTGTAATGTGATTTTTCTGGGGAGATTTAGCCTTGATTTTTGAATTAGTAATTTAAAATTATCATATATAATGATAGAACACACTGAAAAGTTTGAAGCACTCATTGCTTGGAGCATGGGCACTCTTCACTCCATAGGAATTCTCAGTTCTCCATCACATCTCTTCATTCTTCATATACTTCATTCATTCACTAAAGCACTTGTTTCTTGATTTTATAACAACAGTATCTGGGTGGATGAGGGTTATGGATTGATTTGTGCTTTCTACAATATATATTGTAAATCCTAACCTCCATGTTTGTGGATATAAACCCATGTGAGATAGAGTTGTTTTGTTTATGTTGCCGCTGCTGTTTTCTGCTAAAACTGAAAGTGATCCTATGAACAACAGATCTGAACCTTGCCTTATCCTGTGCCGTCATCATAATTTCCATTATGTTCAAGCCCATTGTTGTAGTCACTGTGTCAATCCTTCTTCTTGAGGGCCTTTCCTTCATTGACCCTGTGCTTTGCCCAGGATCCTGTCTTTTCCCAAGCTCTGGGCTCTCCTGACAACATGCTCAAAGTATGTGAGACTAATCACTATCCTTGCTCGTAAGGAGCATTGTGCTTATACTCCTTTAAAGATAGTCTTACTCTTCTGGCAATCGTGGTCTAATCAATACTCTGCCCGAATATCACAATTCAAAGGCATAGATTCTTCTTTAATCTTCTTTATTCACTGTCCAACTTTCAGATGGAAGCCAATGAAAATACTATGGCTTGCATCAGGTATTCTTTGTTTTTAAACTGATATCATGCTCCTTATATGTTAATGAGGGAGAGTTAGTATAGATTCTGTTTTGAGTCAGTCTCTCAAGAAATAAAAGTGATTAAATATTTACCAGTCCCTCCCTCCACCCATGAATTGTGTGACCCTGTGTTTAAGCCCTGCTCCACCCCTTCTTGGATCCTTGTTAGTGCTTGACAATAATGGTCCTATACAATATTTGTCTTTATGAGGCTGAGTCAGTTATATGAACTTTGTATGCAAGTAAGTATAAAATAAAATTTAAGAAGAAAACTTTTAAAAAGTGATTAAACAAAAGAAAGTGGAGTTGGGGAAAGAGGGAAGTCAATACCCATGGAAATTTCCAAGAAGTGAGGAGATCATAGTTGCAGAGACCAACAAGGACCTTCCTCCGGAGAAAACCTCTTACTGGAGCTAGTGCTCTGGATTGAGACTGCTAGCCTCTAGATGGAGAAATTACATTTCTCTTTGTTGAGGCATTACCTGTGTTTCTGTTAACAGCAGCACAATGAAACAAACAAGAGCACTGGATTTTTTTACATTCTTGGAATCCTACTCCATGGTAGTAGGTTTGATTTTGTTATTATATACACAGAGTCTTTGGGTAGTGTGAACAGTAAGGGCACTTGGCTGTGTAACTGAAAATATTGATGGTTTGAAGGTTCCTTGGAAGAAAAACTTGAGAAAAATCAGTCATTGACAATTCTACTGGGCACATGTAAGATAATGATTTTTGTTCTATACATAACAAATATATATATATACACACACACACACACAGAGGAAAATATGACAAAGCATAGTACCATCTTCCCCGTGACCAGGTTCTGACTCCTAGTGTTGATTCTTTGACTTTGAACAAATTCTTCTACTCTACTTTCCTTTATAAAATGGAAACTATAGATTAAGCTGATTCCATGAAAGATGTTTTGCACAGTGCTTGGCACTTAATAAATGCTAGTCCATATCAAGATCAGCCTGCTGTGTTTTCATTGAGAACCTGCCTTTGCTTTTTTTTTGACAAATGAAAACGATATTTATTCTTTCTTACTTCATATCCCATTTCTTTTCTTTCTTCATCATGAGATAGGTAACATGCACATACACAAACATACACACCCTATCTCTCTCTTTCGCACACATATAGGCTCTCTCACACACTCCACATAGACATTCTCACCCATATTCATGTGCACTCTCACACAAACACACATCCTCTCTCACACACAAGCACATATTCTCTCTCTCTCTCTCTCTCTCTCTCTCTCTCTCTCTCTCTCATATACTCACACATACACACTGAGTTCCCAGTAAGAACAGGTGCTCAAGAGAAGTTTCCTTCCAATATCATTCTTGTCACTTTTCTAGAAAGCTATACTTGAAAAGTGTTTGTTTTCTCTTTTCCTGTGGTCCTTCTCACTGTCTCAGTTTGATAATCTTTTTTCTGAAAGTTTGTAGCCTGTTATAAATTATGAACTCCTAGAACTGGCTCTCACCTCCCCAAAACTCTTGAGCAAGAATTTATTCTGTAGACATGCATATATGAAGCTGTGTGAAATGAAAACAACAGGACAGTGTTGTCAATAAGAGAGGAGATAAGCACACAATTGTTTATTGTGGTTTTGCTCATAGCGAAGAATTGGAAACAACCCAAGTGCCCATTAACAAATGAATGTATAGAGAAGCTCTGGTATATTCCCACAACAGAATACTATGCTGCATTTAAAAACAAGGATCTCATGAAATATTATACAAAATGGGTGACCCTGATGACATTATGCTGAGTGAAATATCTCAATCACAGAAGGACAAATACTAAATAGTGCCACTGTTGTAAAGTGGGACTGACATTGGGATTGGGGGTAAACTAAGAGGGGATAAATAATGTATACTGCATTGAAATAGATGAGGGAGATAACTGTTTAGGAGGAATATATGATTACATATTACTGTCATGACAAGAATCTAGAATGAAAGCTGTTTAGTGGAGTGGGCTGGATGGGTGGGGTAGGGATTGTATAACAATTTTTTTTTAACTTTTCAAAGAGAAAAGGGAACTGGAGGTGATGGGTGGGCAGGGAGGAAAGTGTGCAACAATGAATGGATGGAAATCCAAAGTCTTGGTAAACGTTCATTAGAAGATAAGATAGAGGAGAGGAGAGGAGAGGAGAGAGAGGAGGGAAGGGGAGGGGAGAGGAGAGGAGAGGGAGAGGAGAGGAGAGCCTTGTTACTGCTCTCAAGTAGCTGACTCCATTCTTAATCTGTTTTAAAATGTGTGGCTTGATAATTTGCTTGTTTGTACATTCCTGAATAAACTTGAAGGTGGATAGCATTTCTTCTTCTTCAGAGGCCCAGAGGAGCATAGCTGGGTTGAGTTCTGCACGGGGTAGCACATAACATTTGTTCTTTCAGGCACCGTCTGTTATATTTTGCTGCCCCAGTGGAGCTAGAGGAAAAATAAAATTGGTGTTATTTATGCTGTCTATGGCCTTTGTCATTGAGATTTATGATGACAGTGTCAGGCATGAGGAAATTTGTGAGTTGTTATCCAGCAGAGAAAAGTAAAAGAGGCTTTTTCAGAGATGTCCTCTTCCCCAGTGAGTCCTGGTTTCCTAGTCCCTTTCTGGGTCTTTTCCCTCTGCTGCTCTTTTACAGGCTTCTGGAGTGACCTCTGAACTCCCCACCTCCAGCCCTTGTCTCCCTTCCTCTAGCACCACTCTTCTAGTCTGCCTCTGCTCTTCAGAACTATCACGTAGCTCCTAACCAACTTCCCCGCCATCCACAACATAGAAAATGAGTATATATTGTGATCAAGCTTCGCTGTGGCTTATCTCTAATTTACATGTCATTAAACTATCCTGTTCTCTAAGGCCAAAAGAAGCACTTGGTTCTCTAAGGCCAAAAGAAGCTAACATGGGTTAGCAATTCAAGTCTGCTCTACACTTGAAAAGAAAAATCTAATGATCCACGCACTTCTGCGAAATCACTCCCTTTGAAAACCCTCTGGATAGTTCTTCTAGGACACCAGGGGTCACCGTAATTGGGAATCAAATAACAGAAATTGGTTTGGTTTTAAAAACTCAGATGCCACAGAAAAAGATAGGCTCACCCTCAATCTCATACCTGTTCCTGTCAACTGTGCCTTATAGGGACCTTATGCACAGTGGATCTGAACTTTGCTCTCTCCTGTGTCCTTCTCACTATCTCTGATACATTCCAGCCTGTTGTTACAGTCACTGTGTCAATCCATCTTGTTGATAGTCTTCCTCTCTTATGTTCACCCTCAAGGAATGACCCCTCCAAATGATGTGCCCAAAGTATGTGAGATAAAGTCTTACTATCTTTGGGAGCACCCTTATTGCACCTTGTCCAAGACATATTTATTTTTTCTTTTGACAGTTCATGAGATATTTAGTACTTTTCTCCAACACCATAACTCAAAGGCATCTGTTCTTCTGTCATCCTTATTCATTGTCCAACTTTGAGATCCATAACAGATAATTGAAAAGACCATGGTTTGGATTATACACAATTTAGTCTAGCCTCTCTTAAAGGAATCTTCTCACTGCCCTACTCCTACTTTTCAACTGCCTTCAAATCAATTCTGACCTATCATGACCTTCCATTGGATTTGCAGGGCTGTAAATCTTTATAGAAGATGACTGGTGGATTTGAACTGATGACCTTTTGGTTAGCAGTCCAGTACATTACTTACTATCCTAACTTCTCAGCTTTCTCAAATATGACATCTTCCTTTTCATAGTCAAGTCTTTCTCGTTTCTTCCTCAGAGGATCATGATAATTATTAAAATTTCTTTCCTCTTTGTGTACTTCTGCAAAAATATTCTACACTTGTTGTTGTTGTTGTTATGTGCCATAGAGTCATTTCCGACTCATAGCGACCCTATGCACAACAGCCCTAAACCCTGCTCTATCCTGCGCCTCTGACACACCTATCCCGATTACCCCAGTCACCAAATCAATCCATCTCATAGAGGGTCTTCCCCTCCTGCACTGTCCCTCAACCCTCCCAAGCATGATGTCCCTCTCCAAGGACCCGTCCCTCCTGGCAACATGTCCAAAGTATGTCAGACAAAGCCCCAGAATCCTTGCCTCCAAGGAGTAGCTTGGTTTAATCCTCTCCAAGATAAATCTGTTTGTTTTCCTGGCAGTCCAGGGTACATTCAGTACCCTTCTCCAGCACCATAGCTCAAAAGCATCCACTCTCCTTCTGTCCTCCCTAGTCATTGTCCAACTGTCTGATGCATAACAAGCGATTGCAAATACCATGGCCTGTATCAGGTGCACCTTAGTCTCCAGAGAGACACTGTTGCTCCTGAGTACTTTAGAGAGGTCCCTAACAGCAGACTTTCCCCATCGCGATACGCTTTTTGATTCCCTGACTGCTGGTGCCAAGAGTGTTGACTGTGGAGCCGAGCAAACTGAAGCTGTGAACACTCTCAATCTCTTCGTCATCCATCCTGACGCTGCCAATTGGTCCAGTGGCGAGAATCTTTGTCTTCTTGACATTGAGCCTCAGTCCATACTGAAGGCTGCAGTCCTTGACCCTTCGCAGCAAGTGCATGAGGTCCTCCTCAGTTTCAGCAAGCAGGGTTGTGTCATCTGCATAACGCAGATTGTTAATAGACCTTCCACCATTCTACACTTAGTCATATAAAAAAATAAAATCTAAATTTCTTCTGTTTCCATTTCCTTAAGCTGCTAACATTTTCTTCATCTTCCTTTTATGGAAATTTTTTGGAGGAGTCTAGTTTACATACACACTCATTTCTTGTTTAAGTTCCATGTAACTTGTATATTGTCCTTTATATTTTCTATTTTTTTAAAATGCGATTTTCTGGAAAATTTTCCCAACTTTATTTTTTGCCACTTATTTAAAATTTGTTTGTTTTACCTACTTTTTCTTTCTGACAACTTTCTATTGTGTGTTGAATTTTTGGAAAAATACCTGACATCTTGTCCTTGGTCTTTTAAGATGTAATGTTTTCTCTTTTGGTTTCCCTTAGTAATAGTAAATTTTTGGAATTTTCTTCTGGTCCTTACTTATATTGTATCTGTTTAATCGAATATTTTGTATTTCTTTTGAGCTCTCCTTTCCCCAAATTGCTCTGTTTTTTAAAAAAGAAAATCCTTTTATCATTCATAGTAGTAAATTTTTCAATTGTCCTTTTTGGCTATCAGTTCACATTTAAGAGTGGAACATTTAAGAATCCGTTGAACATTCTTTATGCATCTTAGTCAATAGCTTGAGTGTAAGGTTATCAGATGGAGATCTGACAGCTTCACAGATCCCAAAATGTCAGTGTTTGTAAGGCTGTTTCTCAGAGAAGAATCCTCTAATCTCCTCTTCAGGGGACAAATCTGGTTGCCAATATTCAGGGAGCCAAGTGGGGATGGGGAGTGAGGAATTCTCACTATTCCATATGCTGACTTTCACTTAATCCCTCTTTGCAGACTAACTCTTCTCCATAGCTGGGTATTTTGCATCCACAGTTTAGAAATCATTTTGATAGGTTCTCCAGAAAATGGCTTCTCTTACCGTGTTAGAATGGAAAGGATACAATATGGGAAGTGTAATAGTCCTTTGCATACATTATTTTAAAGTCTTTTTTGTTCAAATTCACAACTCTATCTTCAAAGAGAATACTCAGGTTTCCCCATGAATGTGCTGTGGAAATAAGCTTAGCTCTTTCCCTCTTGTCCGTCACCTTCCCAGTTCCTATGGGCAATTTGAACATAGTCACTTGTTGATCCACTTTCCATTTCTTGATAGACATTGGCAATTCCTTAGAAAGGGTTGTCCTGCCCCCCCACCTTATTTTTGTTTCATATGTATTTATAAATCCTTTCCCCATTAGTATGTGATTTTAAAAGGGAAGTATATATAAACATATTATTCTGTTATGCTTCTTCATTTAATGTTTTAGTCTTTAACCTAGCAACTCTAATGAAATCTCTTACTAGTTGGTTTTTGCTTTTGTTTTGTTTTAATTATTGAATTTTTAAAATTCTTTCTCACAACTTTTGATTTATTAAAAAGGTTTGTTTTCTCTGATATACTAATTATAGCAATATTCTTGACATATGTATGCATGTACATATATATTTTTTTCTTTTCTGGATTTGGTTTATTAGTATTTTTAAACTTTGCATTTATTATAATGATTATATGGGAAATTGGCAATAATTTTCTTTTTGTATT
>NW_006399753.1:36881513-36883166 GCF_000299155.1 Elephantulus edwardii
AGCTCTGATGGCCTAGTGGCAAGAAGCTGCACTGCAATCTCAGAGGAACACGGTTCGAATCCACCAGATGCTCTGCTGGAGAAGGAGGCGCTATATCCTCCTGTACCAGTCAGATCTGATTTGACGGTACACGCACACAAAATAATAATAAAGAAAAAAAAAACAAAAACCATGATAGCATTTAAGTGAGATAATTTACTATTAAGACTTGTTTTAAATTATCTACATAAATTAGATTTCTAAGGATTGACTTCTGTTGTAGTAAAAAAAATTACAAGTCTATGTAAAATTTAAAACAAGGAATTTATTACAGTGAAAAGAGTATTTTTCCCCCAAAGAGGAAACCAGAGTTAAGATGCTTATGATGAGGTGCCCCAGCGCGTTATAAAAACCATTTATAAAGGTTTATAAAAAAGAATTGTCCAATATTATGTGTACAAGGGAGCTATGGTGGCCTAGTGGCAAGAAACTGCACTGCAGTCCTGAAGGCACCAGCTGTTCTGCGGAAGAAGGATGGGCAGTCTGCTCCAGTGGGATTAGCTGCCTCTGAAAACCCACTGGAGGGTCAGCTAATGCATTATGTGTACAAGATTAATCTTGAACAAGGGATACATTGTGGGGAAGGTTGGGGAGGGGGGTGTGCCACAATAAATAAAAAAAAAATGGAAAGATATACCTTAAATGTTTGTGATTGGTTGATATATTTACAAAGCTTAGATGGAGGATAGAGCAAGGCTTTGGAAAAATATAGGTATCTGTAAGGCCAAGAAACAGGTTAGAAAAACATTTGTGAGCAAGAATTTTCTGAGAATAGGACAACCATTAAATTCACATGCTTAACACCTTTACTAGTTCAATACCCTCTTTACATCAGCCATGGCTACCCACAAGCTCATCTTATTAGAACTTTTGGGTAAATAGAATAAGATGGGAAAAACTACAGATTTTGTGAATTTACTTTGTTTTACTTTTTGTTTTTGTATACTTGCGTATTTCTAGGTCAAATGTACAGTGGAGGTTTTAAAGAAGTAAAAGGTTACACTGAATCACAGAAGTTGCATTTAAAAAATTCAAAACAGGAATCTCTTAAGGGAAAATGATATATGATTTGTTCCTCAATAATATTCATGGTTTAATTCCAGTGTCTAAAAATGTAACTCATGTTGTATTTTATAATTCTAAATTATAAATGTTAAAAAAAAGATAGAGAGAAGTTAATCTAATTCTGTCTGGATGGTAGAACATAGCAAAGAATTATTATACTTTGAGAATCAGTTACTAAAATTACTTAGGAAATGAAAGAAAGAGCAATTAGTTTCATGATTGTTGATGGATAAGCATGTGACCGGGTGGTTTTTTGTTGTTATTTTAAATGTCCTTTTTATCAGTTAAATTACTTGTGCTTGATGTTACTTCAGTGTGAGTACTCTTAAAAGTACTCCAAATGCTCTCAAATCCCTCCCAAGTTAGTAATAATGTACAAAGTTATTACTCCTGTGTGCTGCATACTGTGATTCCATTGTGTGAATGTACCATAATTTCTCTACCCATTCATTTGTGATTGGAACCTGGACTGTTTTCATGTTCTTGTGATGGTGAATTAACATTGGTGTACAAGTCTCCATTTGTGCCTCAGTTCTCATTTTTTTCAGG
>NW_006399753.1:36886687-36896053 GCF_000299155.1 Elephantulus edwardii
CAAACTGCCTTCCAGAATGGTTGTACCATTTTACAATCCTACCAACACTGTAGAAGAGTTCCTTTCCTGCCACATCCTGTCTAACATTTATTACTTGCTGCCCTGTTAAACTTTGCTACTTTTAAAACAAAGGGAAGAGATGCTGAAGTAAAAGAGTGTAACAGATGATGTCAAAGGGCAGCTCCAGAAGACAAAGCAAAATGTTATAATGGAATGTACAAAGAGATAGAGATGGAGAATAGAAAAGGAAGAACTTGCTCATCATTTTCCAAGTTGAAATAACTGAAAAACATATTCAAGACTTGAGTTGCAGTAGAGAGAGCCACTATGAGTAAATGTTTGAATGATTCAGGAAACATCAAAAGAAGATGGAGGAAATACACGTAGTTACTGTATTTAAAAAAAAAAAGTCCACAATTAAATCTTTCTGGAAGTACCCTAAGAGCCAGTGATTATGAAGAAAGAAATTCAAACTACATTGAAAGTGCTAGTGATAAAAAAAAAAGATAAACCCCCGGAAATTGATAGGATACCAACTGCCATGTTCTAACTAATAGATGTAGCCCTGGATGTGCTCTCCAGCCTGTGCTAGGATATTTGGAAGACAGCTATCTGGCCAACTGACTGGAAGAGATGCATATTTGTTCCCATTCCCAAGAAAGATGACCCAACAGAATGTGGAAATTGTCAAACAATATCATTAATAATCACATAAAAGCAAAATATTGATGAAGATCACCCAAAACCAGCTAGAATGGTACACTGATAGTTTTTGGGATGGGTTTAGAAGAGGCCCTGATGTCAGATAGATCTTGACTCAAAGATCTATTTCTTGACTTAAAAGGAATACTAGAACAATGTCTATTTGTGTTTTATTGACTAAGCAAAGATATTTTACTATGTGGAATGTAACAAACTATGACTAACATTGAGAAGAATGGGAACCCCAGAACCCTTAATTATGTTAGAATTAAACCTATTCTTGGGCAAAGAAACTGTTGTTCAGACAGAGCAAGTGAACACTGTGCAGTTTGGAATTAGGAAAGATGTGCATCGAAGCTGTGTCTTTTTTCCATACCTATTCAGACTGCATGCTGAGCAAATTGTTCTTATAAGTGGGATCATAGAAATCCTTTTGTGACTGACTCAGTGTAATATTTTCAAGGTTCCTCCATGTTGTAACATATATCATCATTTCATTTGTTTTTGTGACTAGGTAATGTATTACTTAC
Source organism: Elephantulus edwardii (assembly GCF_000299155.1). Lineage (NCBI taxonomy): Eukaryota > Metazoa > Chordata > Mammalia > Macroscelidea > Macroscelididae > Elephantulus > Elephantulus edwardii. The sequence goes on from NW_006399753.1 coordinate 36,887,920, forward strand.
TGTATGGATATATTGTTTACAGCATCATGATGGATAGTGAAAAGATAGAGATTTTAAATAGTTTGCTTAGCTCCACAGACAACACTTTTGGCACCATCAGCCAGGAAATTAAAAGGTGTATTGAAATTGGAAAGTCTGCTGTTAGGGACCTCTCCAAAGTACTGAAGAGCAGTGGTGTCACTCTGAAGACTAAGGTGCACCTGACACAGGCCACCATCTATGCAATCACTTGCATCAGAGAGCTGGACAATGACTAGGGAGGATAGAAGGAGAAGCCTTTGAGCTGTGGTGCTGGAGAAGAGTATTGAATGTACCATGGACTGCTAAGAAAAGATTCATCCTGGAGAGGGTTAAACCAGGCTGCTCCTTGGAGGCAAGGATTTCAAGGCTTCATCTAACATACTTTGGACATGTTGCAAGGAGGGACTGCTCCTTATAGAAGGATGTCATCCTTGGGAGGGTGGAGGAACAGCACAGGAGGGGAAGATCCTCTATGAAGTGGATTGATTCAGTGACTGGGGTAATCAGGGTGGGTGTGATGGAGACAGTGAGATTGGCACAGGACAGAGCAGAGTTTAAGGCTGTTGTACATAGGGTCACTATGAGTAGCATGCAACTTGATGACACATAACAACAACAATAACAATATGCATCAGATAGCTGGACAATGACTAGGGATGATAGAAGAAGAATTGATGCCTTTGTGCTGTGGTGCCTGAGAAGAGGATTGAATATACTATGAACTGCTGAGAGAACAATTTGTTCTTTAGAGGGTGAAACCAAGCTGCTCCTTGGAGGCAAGGATTCTGAAGCTCCGGCTGACATACTTTGGACATGTTGCAACGAGGAACCAGTCCTTGGAGAGGGATTTCATGCTTGGAAGGGTAGAGAGAGAGCACAAGAGAGGAAGACTCTTGATGAGATGGATTGTTTCAGTGACTAGGGTAGTGGGGATAGCTCTGTTAGAGACAATAATGTTGGCACAGGATCGAGCAGGTTTAGGGCCATTATGCATAGGGTCACTATGAGTCTCAAGCAACTCGATGGCACATAGCAACAATAACAACAGCCACAATAATAGACTGTTTCAGAAATGGCAACGATGGCACAGAATAAGAAAAGTTCTGTTCTTTTGTTTAAAGAGTTGCTATGACTTTTAGTCAACTCAGTGGCCCATAATAGCAGCAACAGTAAAGACCTTCCTGGATGACGCAAGCACTTTGCCATTAACTGTTGTTGTGTACCATTGAGTCAGAACCGACCCATAGCTGACCCTCCAGAGTGTTTTCAGAGACAGTTAATCACACTGGAGGAGATTGTCTATCCTTCTTCCATGGAGCAGCTAGTAGATTTGAACCGTGTGCCTTCAGAATTGCAATGTAGCTTCTTACCACTGGGCCACTAGAGCTCCCTGTTGTTGTTGTTAGGTGTCATTGAGTCAAGTGTGACTCATTGCAGCCCTGTTCTATCCTGTGTCATCCTAACACTTCTTGACACACAAGAGACCATTGTGGCAATCACATCAATCCACATGGTTGAGGGCCTTCCTATCCCTTGCTGAACCTCCACATTTCCAAGTATCATGCCCTTCTAGGAGGACTAACCCTTCCTAGCAACATGCCCAAACTGTGTTAGGCGAAGACTCATCATTCTGGCCTCCAACAAGCGCTCTGGCTGCACCCTCTCCAAGACATATTTGTTTGTTCTCTTGGCTGTTCCCATGGGTTGTTCAGTGCTCTTCTCCAACACCACACCTCAAAGGCATCAATTCTTTCTTCATCATTCTTATTCATTGTCCAGCTCTCAGATGCACAGCAATTGATCAGAAAGACTATGGCCTGAATCAGATGCACCTAAGTCCTCAAACTGACCTCATTACTCCTCAATAATTTGGAGAGGTCCCTAACTACAGATTTTCTTAGTGCAGTGAGTGTCCTTATTTCCTGACAGCTGGTACTAAGTTTGTTATTTGTGGATCCTAACAAGATGAAGCTGTTGACAGTTTCAATCTCTTCTCCATCCATCATGATGTTGCCTGTTGGTCCAGTGGTAAGAATCTTTGTTTTCTTGATATTGTGATGCAATCCATACTGAAGGTTGCATTCCTTGATCTCCAACAAGGGCTTTAAGTCCTGCTCACTTTCAGTGTGAAAGATTGTGTCATTTGCATAACACAGGTTATTGTTGAGTGTCTCTCCAATTCTGATACCACATTTCTCTTTTTAGGTCCAGCTTCAAAAGTAATTTGCTCAGCATACAGATTAAATAGGTAAGGAGAGAGAATACAACCCTGAAACACTCCTTTAATTTCATCCAGAAATTTGGTATTTCTTCTAGAGCTCCCTGCTCACCCCAAAAAGATACATGTAAAAATCTATCCAAGGTTTCATAGAATCTATCTTTTCTTGATAATCTTTTTTTCTGTATTATAGTCATTGACAACCTTTTAGAGCTCAGCCCTACTCTGAGACATGCAAGGATAGTTAAGAGTCACTTATCAACCTCACAGCAATGGGTTTGGGTGTTTTGTTGTTGTTTTCAAAATCACCAATATTTTCTTTTTGAAAAATAATAGATATTTATGTAAAGTAATACATATAGCAGCCAAAATAGTTCTTAAATTATATATTTCATGTTTATCCAACCTCCTAAAAATATTTTGAGAATTGCTGCATCCACAAATTTCAATTATGTGATTATTTCTTCACCCATTCTTCTTTCGTCTTTCTTGAGTAACCTCTTTCTCATATGATTCAAGATGTAATTCATCCTCCTTGTATTTTGTCCACTGTTCTTTAGGCAAGATCTGTCACCTCATGGTCACATGCAGGGTTCTTTTTATGTGACTCATCCTGTCATTATAAAGGAGCGCAGGAAGCATCATCTCACAATAATCTGAGTTTATTGAATCCTGTAGCATTATAATACCATTTTTAAATACTCTTCTGCATCAATATATTGGCTCAATATCTCGACCCCAGCAAAATTAAAAATATTTTCAGGAAGTTTTTCCATGTGCTTTCTGGATATTTTATATTCACCTTGGTAAAAGGGCTAATTAGTCCTTTTGCCCATTTTTTTTTATTGGATTGTTTGGTCCTTTGTTTTTGAATAGTGAGAGAGATATCTCTTATTTATAGTATTAAATAAATTTTGTTTCAATGTAGTTTCTAGATTTTAATATGAATACTTAGCGTTTATATTTTTTGTGATTGCTAATATAATGGAATTTGCTTTTAGTACTAAATTACCTTTATACCCCTAACCCTTACTTATCAGCTATCTTGTTAGTTAACACTTTGCATTTAGGACTGTAGTGAAAAATACAGACTCTTACAGTTTTGTACATAAATTACACATACCTACCAGGAATGAATGCCAAAGTGTACTGAAAGAGTAACGCTGGCTGTAATGGTTAAGGTTATGTGTCAGCCTGGCTGCATCATGATTGTCAGTGATTTGGCGGTTATTTAATGATACAGTTGGGAATGTATATAATGTTGTAGTTGTCCTTCATTTTGTGATCTGATGTAGTCAATCTACATTTTTTTTAAGTCTGTCTTTCACTCTTTGACCAGGACATTAGAACTTAAACAAATGAGGAAAGTGAAAAATGGATGTAATATTAATATGCTTATTTGCTTTAGCAAAATCTCATGTTAATTTATAATTTCCTTTCACCTTCTGAAGGGAGTGCTGGTGGCTTAGTGATTAGGAATTGGGCTGCTAACTCAAAAGGCACATGGTATGAATCCACCAGCTTCTCTGTGAGAAAAGGAAGGGCCATCTCCTCCTATAGGAGCTACAGCTTCTGAAAACCCACTGGAGGGTCAACTGTGATTCCAACTCAGTGGTACTTATAAATATAACATAATTCTTGCTCTGAAGAAAATGTCTTCTCAACTCATTGCTGTCAAGCACAAACCAACTCATAACTGACCCTTCAGTGGGTTTTCAGAGATTGTAAATTTTATGAGAGAAGATTGCCTGTATTTTTCCCATGGAGCAGTTGGTGGATTCAAACCACTTGCTTTTGGGTTGGTGATGCAACTGCTCACACACTATGCTACCAGAGATCAGAAAATATTTTATGTTATTATATCTGTGATATCTACCACAATTATTATCAGTCTTTTAAATTTCAGAGTACAGTATTTTATTTATTTTTTTGTTTGCTTTAGTATTTTGTGATAAAACTTTCCAAATTCAACACCATCATTTTTTTCTTCTTTTTTTAAGTAGTTAAGGTTTATTTTTATTTTTAGATTTACTCTCGTGTTTGTAATTCTCTTTGCTGATCATTTATTGACCCTTACTGCTTTATTCTAGATTCAGTATATTTTATCATGAAACACATTCTTAGTTATTTCTCTCAGAAAAGGCTTGAGAGTAGTACTCTTTCTCATAAGTCTGCTTATGAGGAAAATATACTTATGTTGCCCCTACTCTCAAATCAAATAGCTTAGTGTAAGTTTGGCTAAACGTTGTCCTCACTTTAAAGTTTGAAAATATTATTCCATTACTTTTTGGCCTGTTTTTCAGCCGAGGATTATTATACTATGGAACAAAACTGTTGTTTTTCCATGGGTTGTCTTTTACATCTAGTTGCTTTCTCTTTATTTATGTGATTAAAAATAAATAAATAAATTTGTCTTGGAAGAGATTCAGCCAAGGTACGATTTAGAGTCAAGGATGGTAAAGCTTCATCTTACATGCTTTGAGCATATTGTCAGGAGGGGTTAGTACTTAGAAGAAGAAATCATGCTGAGAAAAGTAGAGTCAGTGAAAGAGAGGATGATCCTCCAGGAGTTGATTTGATGCAGTGATTGTAAAGATGGGTTTAAACACATGAGGATGACACCGCTTAGGGCAAAGCTCAGATTAGTTGTACATAGCATTGCTATGAAGCATACTTGACTCAAAGGTCTGTCACAACAACAGTTAAGAAACCTAACAACTTAAGTTCATTAAGGAGTTCAATAAGATAGCCTATTCTGTAGGAAATTGAGCTGCTAACCCAAAGGCCATATAACTCTGATGGATGGAATCTACTAACAACCTCAATAGAGTAGCACAGACACCTCTCCTCTTGTATACTTCACAGTCTCAGAAACCCTTTGGAGGGTCATCTATGACTTAGGACCAACGCATTAAAAATGAAACTTTAATAGGTTCATCATGTTTGAGTTAATCTGTGTTTATCCTGCTCTCAACTCTGTTTCTTCAATCTCATAACTTGAATATACTTGTTTTCAGTTCTAAAGAAGTTTCAAGCATTAATTTCTATATGCTTTCTTAAACATTCATGCTAACTTTTAATTCTTTACTTTTTAAAGTTCTTCTATGAGTTAGAGTTGACTTGACAGCACCTAACAATAGTGCACTACTTCTTTTTCAGGCATGTCTGATCCACTGTTTTACTCATTAACTTCAGTGACTATGCTTGTTTAAGTTTTTCCTGTCTTTTTAGTTTCTTAAGCTTTCTTTACAATAAAGCCTTATTCTTTGATTATGTTCCCCCAGTATAAAATTAAAATTTTATTAAAAAAATAATAAAGCCTTATTCTTTTAGTGGTTACTCTTTCTACTTGCATCCCTTTAATAATTTTTCACATATGTATTTAGGTGAAAACTTTTCTTGGTTTTTCTGTTATTTCTAGTCTTCATATTTGTCATGAAATTTACTTCTTGGCCTTCCCTAATGGTGATTAATTTCCTCCCATGATTGGACTCCACTATTGTGTGCTCATCTTTAGCAAGAGTTGCTCTTTCCTTTGTTGAATCCACCTGCCCTGGATTGGTGGTGCATATTTTTCTTTTTGTAATTTTTTTATTTTAATAATTTTAATGAACATTTACTTTGGATTTCCATTCATTCAGTGCTGCACTTCTCTCCTCGCCCAGCCCTCCCCCGCCCCCCAGTTCGCTCCTCTCTTTGAAAAGTAAAGAAAAACTCCCTCCCTGGTACGCAATCCCCCCACACCCCTCCCAATGCCCCAAGTACATTCCACTATGCAACCTTAATTGTGGACTCTTGTGAGCATTTTATTATTATTATTATTATTATTATTATTAATTTCAATGAACATCTACAGAGATTTTGGAATTCCATTAATTCATTGTTGCACTTTTCTCCCCAGTGAGCATTTTTTAAAATATACTAGTTTATTTACAAAATTCAAATACATTATTTTTGAGAACAGATTCTCCCAATTTCCCTCCCCCCTCCCCCCCATCAAATGATACAACTCCATGGTTAATTTCTCCTCCCCTTGCACAGCCTCATCCCTCTGCTTATACCTTCTCCCACCCTGTTGGATCCTTATACTCATTCTACAATCATGGTTTTATACGATACTTGTCCTTATGATACTGAGTTAGTTCACTTAGCATAATGGTCTCCATCCCCTCCCAAGTTAGGTAATAATTTATAACATCATTGCTCCTGCAGGCTGCATAGTATTTGATTGTGTGAAGGTACCATAATTTCTCAATCCATTTGATGTGGTTGGACATCTTGGCTGTTTCCATATTCTTGTGATGGTGAATAATGCTGCTATAAGCATTGGTATACAAATCTTCGTTTATACCTCAGTTCTCATTTTCTCAAGATATATTCTAAGTATTGGAATAGCTGGGTCATATAGAATTTCTATGTTCAGCTTTTTGAGGAAGCACCAGATTGCCTTCCATAATGGTTGTACCATTTTACAATCCCACCATCAATGTGTAAGAGTCTCTCCACATCCTCTGCAACATTTATTACTTGCAGCCCTGTTAAACTTTGCCACTGTTATAAGAGTGAGATGGAACCTCATTGTGGTTTTGATTTGTATCTCTTTTATTGCCAGTAATTTTGAGCATTTCTTCATCTATCTATTTACCATTCAAAGATCTTCCTCTGTGAAAATACTTTCCATATCTTTTGCCACTTTGTAATTGGGTTATCAGTCCTTTTCTTGTGGAGGCCCAGGAGTATTCTGTAAACATCTGTTACAAGACTATTGTCTGAGATGGTATTACCAAATGTTTGTTCCCAGTTGGAACAAACATGTTCTTTTCACCTTGTTGGAAAAAGTTTTTGATGCACACATGAATTTAATCTTTAGGAAGGTCCCATTCATCAATTTATCTGCTTCAGATTGTGCATTTCTGCCTGTATTTGACAGTCTCTCTATACATTGGACCGGCGCTTCTAACCTTGATCCCAGTTTATCTCTTATTAATTTCATGGTTTTGGTCTTTACTCCCAGATTTCTGATCCACCTTGAGTTTATTTTTGTGTATGGTATACGATGTGGATCCTGTTTCAGCTTTCTGCAGGTGAAACTCCAGTTTCACCAGCACCATTTGCTGAAGAGGTTGTCATTTCTCCATTTGGTAGCTTTGATTTCTTTGTCAAATATCAGTTGACCATAGATAGCAGAATCTATTTCTGGGTTGTCATTTCTGTTCCATTGGTCTGTGTGTTTGTCACTGTACCAGTATCATGCTGTTTTGGTTACTACTGCTGTGTAGTAGTTTTGAGGTCAGGGAGTGCTATGCCTCCAAACTAATTTTTATTTTTCAGAAGTGTTCTACTTTTTCAGGGTCTCTTGCCTCTCCAAATAAATTTAATAATTTCCCTTTCAATCTCCTTGAAAAATGAATTTGGTATCTGGATTGGAATTGCATTGAACATGTAGATTGCTTTTGGTAGCATTGTCATTTTCACCATATTGAGTCTTTCTATCCATGAACAGGGCACATTTTTCCATTTCTTTAGGTCTTTTATTGTGTTTTGCAGAAATGCTTTGTAGTTTTCTGTGTATAGGTCTTTTGTATTGGTGGTGCATTTTTAAAAGCACTCACTACTTTGCATTTTTCTTCTGCAAACCAAGACTTAAGTGTTATATGGTTTTGAGCCATTTTTTAAAGTTTAATTTCTCTCTCTCTTCTAACACATATAGGTACTATATACTTGATCCTTTTATCTGCTGTTAGCAAAATTTCATGGTTTTAATAATCCACATGAAATATTTTTTTCTAATATCAACCAAGCCAAACTTCAGACTTCTAGATTGGTTTTTACTTATTTGTGTGCATATATGAGGTTTTCTGTTTTGGTTTTTTTAATGGATATCTTTATTTTTTT
>NW_006399753.1:36897278-36901385 GCF_000299155.1 Elephantulus edwardii
CATGGTCTTCACAATCACTTGTTATGCATCAGAGAGTTGGACAATGACCAAGGAGGATAGAAGGAGAATTGGTGCCTTTGAGCTGTGGTGCTGGAGAATAGTATTGAGAATACCATGGACTGCTATAAAGACAAACAGATTCGTCCTGGAAAGGGTTAAACCGGGTGGCTCCTTGGAGGCAAGGATTCTGAGGCTCCTTCTAACATACTTTGTACATGTTGTGAGGAGAGACCGGTCCTTGGAGAAGGACATCACGCTTGGGAGGGTGGAGGGACAGCGTAGGAGGGGAAGGCCCTCTATGAGGTGGATTGATTCAGTGACTGGGATAATCAGGATGGGAGTGTCAGAGCCAGTGTGATTGGCACAGGACAGAGCCGAGTTTAGGGCTGTTGTACATAGGGTCGTTATGAGTTGCAAGCAACTTGACAGCACATAACAACAACAACAACGACTGTCAAATCAGATCTGACTGGTACAGGAGTAGATTGTCCCTCCTTTTCCAGCAGAGCATCTGGTGGATTCAAACCTCACACCTCTGAGATTTCAGTGCAGCTTCTTGCCACTAGGACACCTGAGCTCCCTATGTATATCTTTCTTTTAGTTCCCTCCTCATATATTGGGCAGCTTTTCATTTTATCCTACTCCCCTGCTTTGTACAGTCCTAATTTCATGTATTCTGTCACAAGTGGATATTGACATTTTAGTAGTAATGCTTTATTTTGAGACTGTCACAGATTTGATTGTGCCCCTAAAAATATACACTGAAATCCTAACTCTTGTGAATGTGATCTTACTTAAAAATGAAGTTTGAATGGAGCTCTGGTGGCCTACTGGCAAGAAGCTGCACTGCAGTCCCAGAGGCGTGGTACAAATGTACCAGATTCTCTGCTGGAGAAGGAGGGACAATCTCCTCTTGTACCAGTCAGATCTTATTTGACAGTACACACACACACTAAAATAAAATTTTAGAAAAAAAAAAAGAAGTGAAGTTTGAAATGTTATCAGTTAACATAAGAGTTGTTGCTAAGTGCCATCCTCCAGTGGGTTTTCAGCGGCAGTCAATCACATGGGAGGAGACTGCCCATCTATCTTTCTCATATAGAACAGCTGGTAGATTCAAGCCAAGTGTTCTTACAACTCAGCTCCTTGCCACTAAACCACCAGTACTCCCTTATCAGAGTAGTTGTTACTGTTAGGTGCTGTTGAGTTGAGTACAACTCATAGCAACCTTATGAACAACAGATCTGAACCCTGTCCTATCCTGCCAACCTCATAATCTTCAGATACACTTGAACCCATTGTTGAAGTTACTGTGTCATCCCACTTGGTTGAGAGTCTTCCGCTTCTTCTCCATCCCCCTTCCTTTTCAAGTATGATGTCCCTATCCAAGGAGTAGACTTTCCTAGCAAGATGCCCAAAGTTTGCGATACAAAGCATTGCCATCCTTGCCTCTAAAGGACACTCTGGCTCCTTAGAGCCATGGCTCTATGTCTTGCTCCTTGTTTGGCCTTATGCCTAGTTCCATGTCTTGAAACCTTCTCCAAGACATGTCTATTTGGGTTTTGTTTTGTTTTCAATCCATGGGATATGCAGTGCTTTTCTCCAGTACCACAACTCAAAGGCATAAATTTTTTTTCTATTATCCTTATTCACTCTCCAGCTCTCAGCAGCATAGAAAGTGACTCAAAAGATCATGGTCTGAATCAGGCACACCTTTGTCCTCAATGAACATAATTGTTTTTCAGTAATTTGGAGAGGCCCCTGACTGCAGACTTTCCCAGTGCAATACATCTCTTGATCTCCTAACTGCTGATACTAAGCGCATTGATTGTAGATCCAAGTAAGATGAAGTTGTTGAGAGTTCCAGTCTTTTCTCCATCTATTATGATGTTACCGATTAGTCCTGTAGAAAGATTTTTTTGGTTTCTTGATGTTGAGATGCAATCCATATTGAGGGCTGCAGTGTTTGGCCTTTTAAAAAAAAATCAACATGATTTATCATATTGTTGTTGTCAGAAAGTCAGAAACGACCCATAGCTGAACCTGTGGTGGGCTTTATTCATCCTTCTCTTGTGGAGCAGCTAGTAGCTTCGAACCTTGTGCCTTTGGGATTGCAGCACAGCTTTTTGCCACTAGGCCACCAGAGCTCCCAGTGTTTGATCTTTTATAGCAAGTGTTTGTTTCAAGTCCTCACTTTCAGCAAGCAAGGTTGGTGCCATCTGCATACCAAAGGTTTTTGATGAGTCTTCATTCTGCATGCCACATTCTTTTTCATAGAGTCCGGCTTCTCAAATAATTTGCTCAGCATATAGATTGAGTAGATATGGTTAAAGGACACAACTATGACATATGCCTTTCATAATTTTAAACCATACAGTGTTCCCTTACTCTCTTTGCACAACAGTTCCTTGGTAATCTAACCTAAGTTATCTCCTAAGCATTAGAGAATATACAGGATAGACAGAGGGCATACAGTCATGTGATGACAGAGTGTTTGGGGCTACCAGAAGATAGGAGAATTAAGAGTCTCTTCCTAGAGCCTTCGTCGAGATTGGGTTCTGCCATTACCCCCAGCCTTCATAGAGAATGTGGTTCTGTATTTCCCTGAATTTGGACTCCTAGTCTACAGACTGTGAGACAATGTATTTGTTTAAAACCACCCGCTGTCTTATGACAGTCCTCAGAAACTACTACATAGACTGAGGCACGGGTGAGTGGCCACAGTGTTAGTTGGATGTTTCCTCCTAAACCTGCGTTCCTTCTTTGTTTCTGATAATTGAGGACTTCTCCTTCCTTTACTTTCAACCTCAACAGGCAATAAAACTTCCTTTTTCTCCTTCAAAACTTAGATTACTCAATATATCTATGCATTTTAAGCAGAGCTAGGGTTTGCATCAAATCAGCCTGCAATAAACCTCCACCTTACGGTCATTAATGACCCTCAGTCCACCTCACCCCTCCTGACCCTGTCCATACAAGGTGGTACGAAATGCTTCCCAGTCCCGCACCATCCCCACAGGGATGCTGTGATCCTTCAGGTTTTCACTAGCTGCATTTTTTACGTAGATGACCCAATTTTTCATCCTAATCCTCATCAGAAGGGCCACTGAAACCTGGTAAGCATTTCAGCAACAAGAAGCCTTTATGGAGAGTTGGCTGTACGTGAGGTGCATTGACCAAGGACCATGAACCACACTTGGCTTTCCCACAGGGAAAATGAGAATTCTCCCACTAAACTTATTGTGTACCCAGGCCATGACGACTGCAAACCCAGGACAGAAACTATCACACACTGGGTGCTGGATACTTGACCGAGTTTCCCCTCTTCTCAAAATAGACGGAAGAAATGAACCAGTCAGACACCTCCTACTATCATTTATCAATGATTTGGAAAAGCAGAATTTACTTTCCTGTGAGGACATAAATGAAGAGCTAGAAAACAGAAAATGGAAATTGATTTTTATTTTAGTAATGGAACAATCGTAATTCCTGGTGACCCAATGGTTAAGCACTTGGCTTTTCTTTGAAAATGTGGCAGTTCAGACTCACCCAATAGCTCCATAGGAGAAAGATGGGGTTAAGTGTTTTCATAGAGATTAAAGCCTAGAACTGTCCTGTACAGCAGTTCTACTGTGTCATTTGGGTTGCCGTGAAATGGAAAGATCTTAATAGCACCCAACTATAATGGAATATTGGAAACATTTAACTATCCTCACACTGTTTGATACATGAAGGTGGACTGAGGAGCCACTTCCCACATGGTTTGCTGGTGGTTTGACACAGCATCATTACTAAGAAGAAAGATGAAAGAATCGCAGAGCACAGCACACTAAGCCTGTTTGTTTCTCTCTTTCTCCTCTGTTTTAAGAAATATGTGCCTTTGTTGACATATAGCCACAGGCTATTGTTTTACATTTTGCTTCAACTACCTTTGTCAGAGACTGGTTATTGATGCCAGCCCTGTTTTAATTCACACTTCTCTGCTAATCAATTACAGCATTTATCCATTAATCAGGCATTCTGACAGGGTCAGTCACTGCTTTTTTTTTTTTTTTTTTTTTTTTTTTTTTTTGAGGAGCTGCATATTATCAAGCAAGATATAACTCT
>NW_006399753.1:36901485-36916499 GCF_000299155.1 Elephantulus edwardii
AAAAAAAAAAGAAGTGAAGTTTGAAATGTTATCAGTTAACATAAGAGTTGTTGCTAAGTGCCATCCTCCAGTGGGTTTTCAGCGGCAGTCAATCACATGGGAGGAGACTGCCCATCTATCTTTCTCATATAGAACAGCTGGTAGATTCAAGCCAAGTGTTCTTACAACTCAGCTCCTTGCCACTAAACCACCAGTACTCCCTTATCAGAGTAGTTGTTACTGTTAGGTGCTGTTGAGTTGAGTACAACTCATAGCAACCTTATGAACAACAGATCTGAACCCTGTCCTATCCTGCCAACCTCATAATCTTCAGATACACTTGAACCCATTGTTGAAGTTACTGTGTCATCCCACTTGGTTGAGAGTCTTCCGCTTCTTCTCCATCCCCCTTCCTTTTCAAGTATGATGTCCCTATCCAAGGAGTAGACTTTCCTAGCAAGATGCCCAAAGTTTGCGATACAAAGCATTGCCATCCTTGCCTCTAAAGGACACTCTGGCTCCTTAGAGCCATGGCTCTATGTCTTGCTCCTTGTTTGGCCTTATGCCTAGTTCCATGTCTTGAAACCTTCTCCAAGACATGTCTATTTGGGTTTTGTTTTGTTTTCAATCCGTGGGATATGCAGTGCTTTTCTCCAGTACCACAACTCAAAGGCATAATTTTTTTTTCTATTATCCTTATTCACTCTCCAGCTCTCAGCAGCATAGAAAGTGACTCAAAAGATCATGGTCTGAATCAGGCACACCTTTGTCCTCAATGAACATAATTGTTTTTCAGTAATTTGGAGAGGCCCCTGACTGCAGACTTTCCCAGTGCAATACATCTCTTGATCTCCTAACTGCTGATACTAAGCGCATTGATTGTAGATCCAAGTAAGATGAAGTTGTTGAGAGTTCCAGTCTTTTCTCCATCTATTATGATGTTACCGATTAGTCCTGTAGAAAGATTTTTTTGGTTTCTTGATGTTGAGATGCAATCCATATTGAGGGCTGCAGTGTTTGGCCTTTTAAAAAAAAATCAACATGATTTATCATATTGTTGTTGTCAGAAAGTCAGAAACGACCCATAGCTGAACCTGTGGTGGGCTTTATTCATCCTTCTCTTGTGGAGCAGCTAGTAGCTTCGAACCTTGTGCCTTTGGGATTGCAGCACAGCTTTTTGCCACTAGGACACCAGAGGTCCCAGTGTTTGATCTTTTATAGCAAGTGTTTGTTTCAAGTCCTCACTTTCAGCAAGCAAGGTTGGTGCCATCTGCATACCAAAGGTTTTTGATGAGTCTTCATTCTGCATGCCACATTCTTTTTCATAGAGTCCGGCTTCTCAAATAATTTGCTCAGCATATAGATTGAGTAGATATGGTTAAAGGACACAACTATGACATATGCCTTTCATAATTTTAAACCATACAGTGTTCCCTTACTCTCTTTGCACAACAGTTCCTTGGTAATCTAACCTAAGTTATCTCCTAAGCATTAGAGAATATACAGGATAGACAGAGGGCATACAGTCATGTGATGACAGAGTGTTTGGGGCTACCAGAAGATAGGAGAATTAAGAGTCTCTTCCTAGAGCCTTCGTCGAGATTGGGTTCTGCCATTACCCCCAGCCTTCATAGAGAATGTGGTTCTGTATTTCCCTGAATTTGGACTCCTAGTCTACAGACTGTGAGACAATGTATTTGTTTAAAACCACCCGCTGTCTTATGACAGTCCTCAGAAACTACTACATAGACTGAGGCACGGGTGAGTGGCCACAGTGTTAGTTGGATGTTTCCTCCTAAACCTGCGTTCCTTCTTTGTTTCTGATAATTGAGGACTTCTCCTTCCTTTACTTTCAACCTCAACAGGCAATAAAACTTCCTTTTTCTCCTTCAAAACTTAGATTACTCAATATATCTATGCATTTTAAGCAGAGCTAGGGTTTGCATCAAATCAGCCTGCAATAAACCTCCACCTTACGGTCATTAATGACCCTCAGTCCACCTCACCCCTCCTGACCCTGTCCATACAAGGTGGTACGAAATGCTTCCCAGTCCCGCACCATCCCCACAGGGATGCTGTGATCCTTCAGGTTTTCACTAGCTGCATTTTTTACGTAGATGACCCAATTTTTCATCCTAATCCTCATCAGAAGGGCCACTGAAACCTGGTAAGCATTTCAGCAACAAGAAGCCTTTATGGAGAGTTGGCTGTACGTGAGGTGCATTGACCAAGGACCATGAACCACACTTGGCTTTCCCACAGGGAAAATGAGAATTCTCCCACTAAACTTATTGTGTACCCAGGCCATGACGACTGCAAACCCAGGACAGAAACTATCACACACTGGGTGCTGGATACTTGACCGAGTTTCCCCTCTTCTCAAAATAGACGGAAGAAATGAACCAGTCAGACACCTCCTACTATCATTTATCAATGATTTGGAAAAGCAGAATTTACTTTCCTGTGAGGACATAAATGAAGAGCTAGAAAACAGAAAATGGAAATTGATTTTTATTTTAGTAATGGAACAATCGTAATTCCTGGTGACCCAATGGTTAAGCACTTGGCTTTTCTTTGAAAATGTGGCAGTTCAGACTCACCCAATAGCTCCATAGGAGAAAGATGGGGTTAAGTGTTTTCATAGAGATTAAAGCCTAGAACTGTCCTGTACAGCAGTTCTACTGTGTCATTTGGGTTGCCGTGAAATGGAAAGATCTTAATAGCACCCAACTATAATGGAATATTGGAAACATTTAACTATCCTCACACTGTTTGATACATGAAGGTGGACTGAGGAGCCACTTCCCACATGGTTTGCTGGTGGTTTGACACAGCATCATTACTAAGAAGAAAGATGAAAGAATCGCAGAGCACAGCACACTAAGCCTGTTTGTTTCTCTCTTTCTCCTCTGTTTTAAGAAATATGTGCCTTTGTTGACATATAGCCACAGGCTATTGTTTTACATTTTGCTTCAACTACCTTTGTCAGAGACTGGTTATTGATGCCAGCCCTGTTTTAATTCACACTTCTCTGCTAATCAATTACAGCATTTATCCATTAATCAGGCATTCTGACAGGGTCTTTTACGGCTTTTTTTTTTTTTTTGTTTTTTGTTTTGTTTGGAGGAGCTGCATATTATCAAGCAAGATATAACTCTTACTTCCCAGCATTCTGACTTTCCCAGGCTAGTGGACTTCCGGAGCAATAAACATCTAGTGGGGCTTGCCCGTGGTTGGGTTTTAATCTGTTTGGTTGCTGGGATTTCCTCACTGAACACTTCATTAGCAGGGTTCAGTGTGAGTGAAGTGTGGACAGGTGTGCCTCTGTTTAAGAAAAACAGAAACATCAAATCAAATCGGAAGTGTTTCTATCACATACAAATTAGTGGTTTACGTAAGAGTAGCATTAAATCAGAAGCTCCCCTCACTTTTAAGTGTTTACAAACAGTGTCTTGAGTTTGGCAGCAAAGAAAGTTAAAGTCAAGAATGTTAGGAGCTGTTACCAGATCAAGATCAATCAGACATTTAGATACAATTACTGTATATTTTATAAAGAACCTGTTTCAGAAACAAAAGTCCATCTTTTACATAGTTTTCAACCTTCGTATCTAGCTACCAAATAGGTACACAGATGCATTTTCAGTACTCCTCTGCCTTTTTAATCTCTTCCGACATATTCAAACGTGCTAAACTGTCCCAGTAATTGAAGCTCCTCATTTTAGCAAGGCTGAGAAACAGAGGTGGCACTGTCTAATTGGACAGTTACAGTTTGGGGAGGGAAATTACCATATATAATGATGGTAACAGGTTGCAGTTCTCTTTTTTTAATGACAGATGTACCAACATTTAATTGTTTTTCATCAAGTGTGGAGAGAAAAGACACTTTTGTAGATTTTTCCATTCTCCTCCGTGTCACTTAGCTGTCCTCGCCATTGTCCGCCTGCCTTTCTCTCACCCCTTTTGCTGCAATGAGCTGTGTCATTCCCTCATGATCAGCACTTTTGTTGTCTTTGTTTTTTGCTGTACCTCAGAAGTCCATCTTTTCTTTCATCTCCTTCCCATTCATGCATGAGGGAACAGTTGTGCCCTGTTGTGGGGATGTTCCGCTGGGTTTCAAACAGTAGGGTTTCTTTTTATTCTCTCCTAAGTAGTACAATGGGGCTGAATGTCTGTTGCAGAATGCACACACTAATATGCCAGGTTATTTGGTTTCTAAGAAGTCAATAAAAATACTACATTTCGGCTCAGAACTTGGCTTGCTTTTTCCCTGTTTGCCTTTCAAGGCTTCAGTTAGAAATCTGTTTGTTTGCTTCTAGGAGTAAAATACAATCTTTCGTATTAAATCTAAGCGTGGAATCAACAAACACTCCGAGAGAAATGGGACTGGCTGAGGAGTATTTTCACACTAACGGATTTGGCAGCCGGCACCTTCCCTCGGATAAGAGCCTGGAAGCAGCCGCCAGAGCTAATTAATGGCAGTGACAAACTCGAAGATGGGAGGAAAGGGAGAATGGAGCCCGAGTTGGTCTTGGCAGAACTTTGCCGTGTAAGAGCCGGCACATTTCCGTGTTTGGAAGCTTGCAGTGCTGTTTTCCTTCACATCAGCTCGCTGGACTCTTGTTCTGAGTGAGAGGCGAGGGTGAGGAGCAGTGGACCCAGTTCTAAACACGGACTCAAAAGCCATCACAGCAGTAAAAGGCTAAGAGATGTAAAAAGCAAAGAGATGTCTTAAGACACTTTGTCCTCAGATTGAGGAACATTCTTCAAAATCCTCTCTAATGAGGTCATTAAAAGGGGGGGGGGATCGCACAAGTGTTGCTTGTATACCTCACTAGGGCATGTCGCTGGGTCACTCGCCACCAGGTTATCCTATTTAAAAAGGGATTGGGGTAGTTCAACCAAGCATTGCCCGAGGAGAGAGACTTTGATTAATTCCTTCTCTTTTCTATTGTGCCACAGATAATTTCAGTAATTTTGTGATACTTCCTTCTTAGCAATCGCAGAGGCTTAAAATTCTTGATGCATCCCGCTGAGTATTAGCATTTATCAGGCCTACTTGGCCATGGTGAAGAGGAGTGTAGGCTGCAGACTGAGCTCTAATCTTTGACAAGCAAGGCCGTTCTTTAAACATGACCATTAGATGAGGTCTTGGCTTAGGGAAGAGCCTGCCTTCAGGTCTGTGGCAGAAACAAGCCTTGGTGTAAAAGAAGGGAAGACCTAACAGTAAGTAAGATGACGATTTACTGCAGTTCACTTTTTTAAAGTGGCGAGCAGACCAACCTCTTACTCAGAAACTCACAGTTTGGATTAAGTGTCAGGGATGTTTCTTGAGGGGAAAAAAGCAAGAATGGGAAAAGTGCAAGTGCTCCCACTGTGGCTGCCGTGGAGTTGGGGAGTAGCCAGGGATGGCCGATCAGGCAGGAGATTAGATTTTACTAGTATTTGTTTTCTTTTATTTACCCACTTCCTTGTTTGTTGACAGGCCATCAGAAGTAGGAAGGAATATTTTAGTACCGTGCTGTGGAAACCCAGTGGGGAATAGAAACTCTTTGGGTTTTTTGTTTTTTGTTTTTTTTTTAAATCTAGAAGCAGGTGGTGGTTGTGTGCTATTGTTGATTTAAAGCAATTTCTTAGAAAAACCAATCACACATTATAAAATACAGTTTGCATTTTAGAAGCAGAGTTTTGGAAATGCTTCTATGTTTGCTCTATTGCAAATGCAACGCCTATTGGGGATTTATACACTTAAGTGCCATTGAAAAGGTGACTCTGGGTTCTGATGGACTGAAGGTATTGTGGTGGACGGTGGTTGTGTAAAATCCTCCTCCATTTCCGGGTCTGTTGCTTGACGGACTGGGGCAATCTTTAGGGCTATCGTTTTCTGTTCTGTTAATACAGCCAGTGCACATGCGCAGCAAGGCAACAGGTTAGTAGTTCCCACTCAGGAATATTTTGTTTTAGCACATGAATAGATAAAAATCTTTCTTTTCTAGTAGAAGCATTGGTTTTGCAGTAAAGTTATAGTAGGGCTTATTTTAATGAGTTTATTAATGAGATAAGGGACTCTGGTGGTACAGGGATTGGAGGACTCGGCTGTTAACCAAAAGGTTGACAGTTCGAACTGACCCGCCATTCTGCAGGAGGACAGTGTGACGGTCTGCTCTGTAAAGATGATTCCAGTGGAAACCCTGTGGGGTCGTTCCACTCGGTCCTGCATGGGGGTAGGAGTTGAATGAACTCTCAGACAGGCAGCTTAGTTTGATTTGAGGTACCAGATATACTTATGTAAACAAGGCAAAATGTAAACATTTTATGGTGTAATTCACAGTACTTAACTGTGTTTCTGCTACAAGTTTAAGAGTCTATTACAAGAGATTTTTTAAAATTATTTTTAAATTAATTAGCTGGATGGTGTACTTCTCATTGATATTCTTTAAGTTATTTATCAGAAAAAGGGCCTAACATGAACTTGTTCTATAAAAATATTTCCTTCCTGCTAGCCTCATATTATAGCATTCTTGCTGTAATTCTCTGTATAACTTTAAAATTTATGTTTATAATGCTTTTTTACAAATAGTAAAAACCCCTAAGTAAATGCTGTCTCTGGGGTATTTTTTTTTATAATCAGCTCTAACTTCTTTCTGAGTGTGAACCTGATCTTCTTGAACTGTATCCTTTCACAGATTACTCTGGCTTTACCATACCTCAGGAGATGCTACCACGAGTTGTATGATCTATAGATGTCATCTCCCTTTGAAACTGGAGGGATCCATGGGGTCAGAGTGTTGGTGTGGGAAGAACACAGGCTGCCACTTACTTTTTCTTTGCCTAGAAAGGGAAGAGCTACCAGCCCATAGATTTGGCACGAGAATTACATCCAAATGTTCTGACCGCAGCCAGACCATGGCTTGGCCCACAGTGGAGCCACTTTGATTCCCCTCCCATGCTCACATGCTTATATGTAAGAAGTTGGTGTTCACAAGGCACCAAGCATTTATATTTTGAATTCCATCTTATATACTGAGGGGCAGGAAAAATTACCTGGTCATTATTTCTTTCCTGTCTCACAAAAAAGAAGTGAGGGGGGAGGGGTTGGAACACACACACACACACACACACACACACACACACACATTTAATTCCTACAGGCAATGCATCAGTAGTCCAGTAATAATACCCACCTCATTTAATTGTTTGAAGCATAAGTACAGGTATTTATAATACCTCATAGATTTCCCTCGGCCTCCTTTGAATATGTTGCTTTTTCTTACCCCACAAAAATCAGCATGGTCATTACTGAGAAGAAAGAGACCACAGCCTTAACTTCCATTACGAAATAGAGTCTGCCACCACATTGCTTCCAGGGTTGCAAGTTCTTTTTCAGATAAAGGTCTCAGGGTGTCAGCAGGGTGGAAGGTCTCCAAATCAGAGTATCATGGTTCTCTGGGCACCTTATCTTCTGAAATCAAGTGGAAAAAGTAATAACCCATATCACATTTTACCCTTCCCCAAATCTTCTTCAGGTCAGACCTAGTGTTCACTTGAGCAAAAGTAGGCTATCTCCAAAATAAACCAGTCACACACAGTTACCGCTCCACAATCTGTAACAATCACTACCTGAAGATGATACATTTTGTTCTTCTCTAAGTAAGGAAGACATTAATGTTAATATTACAGATCAAGTCATATGATTTTATTATGGATATTCTCCAGAGCCCTTTCAATATAAATGAGGTCTCTGTCTCAATACTTTTTTTTAAACAAGTTTTTGAAATATCCAAAATTATTGTTCCTTCTGTTTTGTGACGCTTCAAACCTTTATCTGCTCTAATTTAATTGTGCTCTGAAAGTTCTACATTTGTTGGGGCCTTGCTATTAGAGCCAGAGAAAGCATAATAGTAAGACCCCATCAAATTGTCTTCTTTGTGTAGATCAGGATGAAGGGCTTCACTAAAGCCCTTCTCATCTTAAGCTGAAAGCAAACAGCACCAAATAGAATCTGGTCTGTTTTCTCTTGTCTTTTACAAAATGTGAATACTACAGGAGGGGAGAGGGTGTCTGTGTGCTGTGGTTTGCTTTACACATTGTTAGTTCCCAACAAATGTACCCAACTATTTACATGGAGATAATGTGATCGTAACCAAAAGACCTTTCACTTATAGGTCAATTGATGGACCTTTCTTCACCAGCCTTTTTAGATTAGACTTCTTTGTCAACCATCTGCTTGAGAATTAATCATGCTTACAGAAGACCTGGGGAGTGGAGATGTGTGGTGGTTACTGTAGGTGGTTCTCTGATGCCTAGTTTTGTTTCAGAGAGTCAGTAATAAGATGGATGCTTTTGGACACTTGAGTCTATTTGGAGCTAAATATCTTTAGTTTGAAGGGCCACTTCAGAGTTTTCAGGGCTTTGGAAATGTGTATTAGTGGGGCAATGAAACTAGAAGAAACATCACTGCTCTTGTACTCTTCAGTTCATATAATCATCGGCAGGCCTGCAGACTTCCTTCATGGGGCACTCAAGAGTCATTTTTTTTTTAAAAAAAGAAAGTCCAATTTTGATTGAGTTTTTTTACCTTCTCTTTCTCTCTCTGTTGATTAGCAAAAGTTGATTATCTCCTATTGCTAAATTTTTGGAAGCAGGGGAAAGCCAAAGCATGGAATCCTGGAACACTTTCAAGCTGCATTAAAGGATTCCTTATATGTTCTCCTCATTCACTGAGTGCAGCCTTGCCTCTGCTGTCTATACTAGCTTTCCACTATGGGCAGACACACCACCTGATGATGATAGTGGCAGGAGTGCAACTGTTGAACTTGTACTTTCCAAGAGGCTGTTGGAAGTCAACCTATCCGTTTAGCCATGGATTTCAAGGGGAACTTGTAGGTATTCAACAGAGCAACCTTCCTGTGCCCAAGTCTTCCATTAGGTAGTTTGATTTGCCTTTTAAAATCTAACTAGCAATTATCATAAATGGGATGCTCACTATAGCCTGACCTGCAAAGTGGGCTAACACTTTGGTGGGCTCACCCTAATAGAAGCAAACCCTTACTGTCTAGGGTGGCTTCAGTACCAGTGAGGAAACCCAGGAGGAAGACTTGACATGCTTTCATTCCCACCTCTCCTCAGGACAGGCCCTGCAAGACCAGAGCCTCCTGCATGGAGAGGGGTGAGGCTGGAGGCTGAACTCTGAGCCAGAGCTGCCCTTGCTCAGGCCTGGGACCCAGAGGACAGAGCAGGCCCTGCCTAATCATCACTAAATCCTGGGGTGGGTGACCACCACCCAGAGTCTTCTGAGAGGGACATTGAAATCCTGGTAGGAGAAGCTACCACACCACAACCTGCCTCAGGCCTGAGCACAAGGCCTTTCCAGATGCCACACAGCAAGCTCTCCCCTGATAAGAGTGGGGACCGTGGAGGAAGCAAGGAAGTTGGCTGTCTGACTGTTAATATAGGCCAAGTGATTGACAGGCTACACTATATAAGAAAGATTAGACAGGAAAGCAATATAATGAATGCAGTCAAAATGGAACCAACCAGCCCATGTTTAAAAGTTGAAGACAACTTAAACATCCTGATTTACATTTAAAAAACCCCCAAAACCCAGCAGCAGAAGAAATTACTATCTTGGTTGCTTGAAAGAAAATTAATAATGCCTGAAAGCATTAAAATAAAACTCACTGATGATTTTACCTGGAGAACAGAAATATTTGCAGTTGGTTAAAACTGTGATAAATGGTAGGGGAATTTATACCACGTTTTGAAAGTGTGGGAAGCATAGCGTGAATGGCAAGGAAGTTTTATCTACAGGCATTCCTGGGATGGCTCTAATGGGCATGTTTAATGTGGAGAGCATGGGAGAACATGGCCGCTAGCAATACAGGAAGATGAGACAGGAGAGAAAGGGGATCAAGAAATCTCTTATTTAAAGGCCTGTGCTGTTACTTCTAGCTAAGTAAATGTAGTAACAAATTCTAAGACAAAATGGTTTTTTTACCTTGCTTTAAGCATCTCAGGAACTGGTACTCCAGTTCTTTTAGTGAGAACTGTCATTTAATTGCTTCTCCATTGGAGGCTAATGTGATGACATATTTTAGAATGCAGGAATTATAGCAATACTCCTGTAAATAGTACTAGAAACTTTTGATTATAGTATTTTTCTTTTGCAACTTTATTTTTATCGGGTTGTATTTGATTTTTTCCCCCTTCTTCTCCTGGGTAGAGTAGGCTATGTAAAGACCACTGCATATTTTAGACCAGATTGTTTTAATGGTTTAGGCATTTATATGGCATTTAAGTAGAGTTTCCCCCTC
Organism: Elephantulus edwardii; assembly: GCF_000299155.1. Lineage (NCBI taxonomy): Eukaryota > Metazoa > Chordata > Mammalia > Macroscelidea > Macroscelididae > Elephantulus > Elephantulus edwardii. Next base: position 36,911,775 of record NW_006399753.1, read on the forward strand.
CCCCCTCTGCTTCTCAGAGAGAGGGATTTCCTGTGTACTTTAAGCAATGTCAACAGGAGGATTATGATAATGAGGCACTCTTTTACAACTTTGCTATTTGAAATGAGTTTAAAACTTGTGGCCAGTTCCTGATGTCAGGGAACAAATTCATAAATTTAAGGTGTTGGAAGTAACTTGCGAACTTAAAAGTAGAGCCAAATTAAGAAAATACAGCATTGCAGTATGAAGAAGCAACTATTACTCATCAACCTCAACAAAACACTTTACACGTTTGTCAAAAGATATTGGGAAAAAAATCTATCACCTTAGAAGTAGGAAAAATTAAAAAGAAATTAGAAAAATATCTCTTTTTTTTTCATTTGATTAACATAAGCGCTTTCGTCAGTAGTAGGTAAATAACAGTATCATTTGCTTTTCTAGCTTTTAAAATTTGTTAGAGAGAATATTCAGGAAGGCAGAAAATAGAAAGTTGATTTAAGATGAATTAATCAGTTTGCTAATTTTTAAATTTAATTAATGCCTACGGTATGCTAGGTATAGTGCGAGGACCAGCAAACATCCTCAAGTCCTGGCTCTAATATCATACCTCTTAAAATCACTAGTTCCTCTCCCAATATTATTCTCAATTCTTCCCTATCATTGTGATCAGGTATTTATACTTATTTTTATTATGTGATCCTATTGTGATCCAAAAGGGATTGTTAGAGAAAAGAGAACTATAGGGAAATTATAATTACCAAAGAGGTGAACTAGCCAGGCAAGTTAACAGACATTGTCCTTGCACACATAGAGTGGGCTGCTAAGGCCAATCCCTTGTTGTATGTAATTTGACCGTTTCAAACTCCAGCCATTTTATTGTCAAAATTACTGCCTTGACTTCCTACTTCTCCTCATTTGCTTATTTCCCTGCTTTTTATCTTGGGCACTACCAGTATAGGGCCAAGTGGTGGTTAACAACTTCCTGAAAGCATTATTAGTCATCCAGGAGCACTATTTCATTATAGATGTAGATAAATGGGCAGTTAGCCCATCAACTACAAGCTGGACTAATTTGGAAAATATGGTTCCTTCTCTCCAAAGAAACAGCTCATTCTGATCTGGATGCTTTTATTAAATAGTTGTGTGCATTTTTTTTTTCCTGAAAAGCTCGTTTTTGACCTCCTGAATTAATATTCTCTATCTACTGCTAGGACTAGAATGTAATTCACAATGCAAGGAAACTCTCTAGAATGTTTATCCACATAAAAGACAGGCAAAAGCTCTCCATTTCTGACGCCCTTTCCATTTTTGGTGGGCTTTCAACTTTTCTTCCCTCTGATTGTTATTAACTGGAATGTAACCCGGAACCTTTTACCAGATGTTGTATTGCCACCTTAAAGGGAAGAAGAAAATCATAATAGATGTTTTGAATGTGCTCAACTTTTCTCTTGCTTAGTCTCAAACAGAATAAGGCAAAAAGGTTAAAATCTTTTCTTGTTCCATCTGAGTAAGCATGAAAACTTACAACCCTTAATCTTTTAAAAAGAAAAAAAAACCCAACCCCAAAACACAAACCAACAAAACCTTTCTCTGTTTGTGGGATTTCGGATTAATTTCTTCCACCCTGCTCCCCTATTCTGCATATTTTTAGTTAAATACTGCCTGGACTTTTTGTGTACCAACAACCTCCTTCCTCACTCTTCAACCCCCCCGCCCCTTCCCGTCCCCTACCCTGGCCACGCATAGAGCCCACAAAGATCTAGTTTCTTTGTTTAGTGTTTTAGAATGGGAAAAATTCTTGATGTACTTAGGAACACAAAACTAATTAAAAAATTGTTGTTGTTGTTGTTATGTGCCATCGAGTCGTTTCCGACTCATGGCAACCCTATGCACAACAGCTCTAAACCCTTGCTCTATCCTGCGCCAACCGCACTGCCTCTGACACACCCATCCCGATTACCCCAGTCACCGAATCAATCCATCTCATAGAGGGTCTTCCCCTCCTGCGCTGTCCCTCCACCCTCCCAAGCATGATGTCCCTCTCCAAGGACCCGTCCCTCCTGGCAACATGTCCAAATTACCTTAAAAATATTTATCTATGTCATGATTGTGGAAATAAGGAAAGTGGGAGAAATTGACATTTTGGCTTGTTGTGTTTTTTTTGCTACTTTTTTTTAACACAAGAAATAAAGGAGAATCTAATGTTGTCATTTTTGGTTTACTTTCAAACAACTTTCCCTCCAAACTCTAATTCATTGCAATTTCTATCTACTATCAGAGAGCTCTGATGGCCTAGTGATAAGAAATAGTGCTGCCAACCCAAAGGTACGGGGTTCGAATGTTCCAGAAGCTCCATGGGAGAACATTGGACAGTCTCTTTTTGTTCCATTTAAAGCTTATCAAAACCCACTGGGATTTTCAAAGTTAAGAGTTTTCATCATTCGGAGTTTTCATGAGCTCCTGGAGGGTCAGCTATAAGATTGTTCCAGATCTCTCTCTCTATGTAACTCCAGAGGAGCTCTGATGGCCTAGGCCTTAAGTAGATTCACTGCTAATCCTCTCTAGAGGTTTCAGTCCACTACTGGCATCTCCAGGGAAAGGCAGGCAATCTCCTCCTATGTGATTTATAGCCTCCAAAACCTACTGGAGAGTCAGGTATGAGCAATGACTTTGAGTATTCCCTTAGAGCAACCTGGTGGATTCACACAGCTGTAGGGGAAGGACCTTTGGCTTAACAGTGCAATATGAACTAGTAGGTAGCTGTAAGCAGTGATTTGCAAACTTCCAATGTTATTTAATCGATGAATGCGAAGGCACCACTGAGATGTGAAAGCTTAAATCTGGCCTGTGATTCCTAAGCAGAGACCCTAAGTCCTAACCATTCCACCCATCACCTTGACTCTGGTCTGGTTACTCCTCCGTGACTTTGATCCTCTCCCTGTGGACCACCAGGTCTCCAGGGCAGGCACACTGGGTTAGGGATAAGTCAGGATCAAGTCCTAGTTGACCCTCCGTATAGGTTTCCAAGGCTGTCCATCAGCTGGAGGGGAGGAAATCCTTCTCTGTTGGAGCCACTGTTGAGTTCAAACCTCCATAGCAGCACAACCTTTGGCTTAGCAGTACAGCTTCCTTCAGTCTGTGCCTCTAGTGCTCCTTTTGTTATATAAACTAGAAAACCTCATTGCTCAGGAGTGGAACCAAGTCATGATCCTCCAAAGGATTTTCGGAGGCTGTAAATCACAGGGCAAGAGATTGCCCATCTTTCTCCCAGCAGGGCTGCTGGTGGATTCGAACCTCAAGAGAGGCACCACCTTTGGGTTAGCTGCACAACTCCCTACAGGTTATGCCACCAGAGCTCCCAAGTTAAGTAAGGACCTACAAAATATCCTAATTTTTGAATGATGAAAACCTTTTACAGGTAGCTAATAGTGATGGTTGTTCACCAAGGTAAGTATAATTAAAACTCAAAACTCACTGCCGGGATTCTTGAATTCTTTCTTACTGTTGCTATTAGGTGCTGTCAAGCAAACAGCGACTTTATGAACAACAGACCTGAGCCTTACCCTATCCTGTGCTCATCTCTGATACACTTGACCCCATTGTTATAGTCACTGTTGTCAGTCCATCTTGTTGAGGGTCTTTCCAAGCAGGATGTATTTTCCCTAGGACTGGCCCCCCTAACCACATGCCCAAAGTGTGTGAGGCAAAGTTTCACCATCCTTGCCTCCAAGGAGCACCTGGATCCACCTTCTCCAAGACATATTTGTTTGTTCTTTGGACAGTTCATGGGATATTGAGTTGTCTTCTCCAACATCACAACTCAAAGGCATTGGTTCTTCTGCCATCCTTTGTCATTGTCTAGCTTCCAAATACATATAATTTAAAGGCCATGGTTTGAATCAAGTGCACCTTAGTCTTTAACATGATTGCTCCTTAGCACTTTGGAGTGGTCCTTTAAGCAGATTTTCTCAAGGCAACATCTCTTAATCTCTTGACTGCTGGTATCAAGCATGTTGATTGTGATTCCCAGTAAGATGAAACCACTGACAACTTCAGTCTTTTCTCCATTTATCATAATGTTACCTGTTGGTCTAATGGTTTACTGACTCATAAAGATCTTCCACTGGAATTTGGAGACAATAGATTGCAACAATAGGAGATTGCCTACCTGTCTTTTGACGGGTGGATTTGAATCTCTGGAGCATCAGCCTTTGGGTTTGCAGTGCTGCATTACTGTGGACTAAAAGAGCGCCCCCCTCCCCAATGTAATTAGTGATATTTTAAAATTGTTAAATACATTTTTTACTACAGTGAGTAAATTTTGAAAATCCTGAAATTTGCCTCAGTCTATAAAGACCAAAATATTGTTTGCTTTTACAAAAATTTTTAGACACAATTCTAAGTGATCATAAATGTACTTTTTCTTTCCTTAAACTTTAGAATTGCCCTCTCTCCCACCCCCACTCAGTAACTACATGCATGCACCCCATTCTTTCTCAGTAGTTAGGAGTTCTAGGCAATACCATAAGACACATCTGTGTCTGTCTCTTCGAGTGCAAGAAACTCAAGTCATCTTAAAAAAAATACAAAATAAAAATTTACAAAAAACCAAACACACACAAAAAATATCTTTTTTAGGCCAGAATTTTCTACAGGTATTAATGAATTTTTTTCTTAATCCTTATAAGTTTATGTGTTTAATATTTCTTAATACCGGTAGCATTAATTTATACTTTTGTAGCAACA
>NW_006399753.1:36916599-36939783 GCF_000299155.1 Elephantulus edwardii
TTTTTTATTGTCTTATTTTTTACGTGTACCGTCAAATCAGATCTGACTGGTACAGGAGGAGATTGCCCCCTCCTTCTCCAGCAGAGCGTCTGGTGGATTTGAACTGCGTACTTCTGAGATTGCAGTGCAGCGTCTTGCCACTAGGACACCAGAGCTCTCTGCAACACAATATTTTTATAAACAGCCACTGCTTGGCTAAAGTCTTCACGAGGGGTTTATGCAGGGTCATCTTGGGGACCCTGTGTACCATGTACTGTATTTAAAAAATAAAAAAAAGTTACCTAGTGTCACACTTGCTATGTTAACAGACACCTTTGTTTGTAGTCTCCTGTATTGTTGGTGCAGATCCAACAGCTCTCCGACGAGTCACATTGCATGGAGATTGAGTGGATGATTCTTGTGACATGTAAACCCCCGAGACCAAACTTGAGGATTTGTTTAGGTTTTTCTGTTTGTCCTTTGGGTTCTGTTTGTTCGTTTCTCTTTGTTTGGGTACCATTTCTCCATTTACAGCCAAATCAGTTGCGTGATGTTTCAGACTTTCACTGATGTCAAATGGAGAAAAGGAACAGAATTTTAAAAGATTTCTGCAAAGTAATAAAAAAGTGGAAACGGAGCTGTTTAACTGTTGCTATTTTTACCTGTCTGTCCTCCTCCGAAAGTGGGACGTTCCCATTGAGAAGAGGAAGATTCCACTTGGTTCCTTTAAGTCACCAAAAGCCCCCAACCCAGAATCCAGTCCCCCACCCACTGAATTCAACATTATTTCCCAGTTGGTTGATGCCAAGGCAACAAGACATCCTTTTGACAGAGAGGATCAGTTGCTTAAATGATTTCATGTTGGTGTTGTATTTATGGTTTTACAATAAAATGACTCTTGGCAGAAAAAGAAAGGAAAAAAAATACATAAAAAAACAAACCTTTAGAATTGGCTTTCCATTTGACCATTCATACACTTTCCCCCTATGATTCTTGTCTACCCTCATCCTTCCATTATGTCTTTTCTGCTTTCTAAACTTTACTGTTTATTGTTATTAACACTGAGTACAAATACGTCTGCTTAATTATGCAGGAAGGAAAAAAGTCATTCCTACTCATTTTAAAAAATGAAATCTCTCTGGCTTGTAGTCCATCCTCCCAAATAATGGACCTTTTCTGGTCCATGTTAAATGTGAGTTAATATTATTTGTCTAGCCCTTTGCCCCGAAAAAATGGATTTCATTTGTAAAATGTGAAATATTGCCTGCAGCAGTCTGCTTGAAAATTTAAAGTTATCCAATAAAATAAAGCCAATGTTTTCATTTTTAAAATACCCACTGCCATCAAGCCAACTGTGCCTTAGCTCTCCAGGGGGTTTCTGAGGTTGTAAATCTTCATAGGAACAGATCTCATCTTTCTCCCTCAGAATGACTGATGGATTTGAACTGCCCACCTTTACCTGGCTGACTAACATTTACTCTCCTATGCTACCAGGGCTCTCTCTTTATATGTAAAGTTTGGGACAAGAATAGTACCTATCTCCTAGGCTTGTTGAGAGGACTAAATGAGATAGTTTGAATCAAAACCAAACCCACTGAACAGGTTGATTCCATATCATAGCAACCCTACAGGACAGAGTAGAACTACCTCATGACTGTGACTCTTTGCAGAAGCTCAATGCCTCATCTTTCTCCTGTGAAGAGTTTAGTAAATGTTTAGTTTTAAAGAACAAAATCCCTCATATAAAATCTATTGAGAAAACAGGTTTGTTTGCCTTAATATGAGTCTTGGCGCCTAATATCGTTATTTGTGTGGTCTCTTGTACATTGTTAGTACTTAAATAGTACTTCTGATGAGTTTTAATTGGGAGGGGCTGCTGTTGTTAGGTGCCATCAAGTTGCGTGTGACTTATAGTGACCCTATGAACAGCAGATCTGAACCCTGTCCTATGCTGTGCCATCCTCATACTTTCTGACATATTTGAGCCTATAATAAAAACTGGTTGCCTCTTGAACACTATTCTTATTTTAAATGAGTGCCGTAGGTGTTTGAAATAGAATTCTTATTTAAGTTTTACAAAGTTCTAGGATAATTTTTAAAGTATGATAAATTCAAAGAAGAGTATAAAGCAAGGGAATTTTTTTAGTTCCAAGAGTTTTGCACTGTTACTTTTTTTTTTTAAATGAAGTGACTGGTGGATTTGAAAGTTGTGTGTTATTGAGTGTCACTATTTTGCTAACCATCTGCCAGACTTCCATTTGTGGCCTTTTGACGCTGGCTCACAGTAGCCCATGTGTGCTGAGGTAGAACTTGCTCCATAGTGAGTTTTTTTGTTTTATTTGTTTAATGTGTTTCACTCATGTACTTTTATTTTTCACTCACTCCCTCCACCCACCAAACTCTTCTACCTCATATTTATGCCCCTTCCTCAGCCTGAGCATCACCTGCCCCACTCCCTTCCCTCTTTGTGGCTGAATTTGCAGAAATAGATTCCCAGACCTTTCTTCCAAGGCTCCTCTGTTTGAATTCAAACTTCACCCTTTCAGTTAACAGCTGAGCACATCCTATGGAGTGGCAGCAGCTGGTTGCACCACCAGGGACTCCCTCTGACAGACTCCAGGATCAGAGCAAGGTCACTGTCTTGCTATTTCCATTAGCTAATGTTTCTACCTGGGAGTCTTCCACATGCATGAGATGAACAGATAAGCTTCGGAGGAGTGCATGACATTTGCAAAGAAAAACAAATCTGTGGGTGTACCTGAGGAGACAAGATGTATGGGCCTGCCTGTGTGCTCTCTCTGCAGCACCTGCAGCCATTTTTTGCCCCCGGGAGTGTGGACTCCTCCTTCTCATGCTTTGTTACAATCCCTGAGAAGTGTCCTCTGAATCTGCCCTAGGCTTCTGACACATCTTTCACACCAGCATTGGCCTTTGCCCTCTTGCCTCTTTTCTGTCATGTACCTGTATTGTCAGCTATACCACAACTACTTGTTTGATATTCCCTGTTTAGTATTCAGTAAGGGTGAAGCTCTGGTGGCTTAGTGGTAGAGTTGGGCTGCCAGCCCTAAAGAATGTGGTTCTAATCCACCATCTGCTCTATGGGAGAACAAAGGGCAGTTTCCTCCTGTGCAATTTGCTGTTGTTATGTGCCATAGAATCACCTGTGACTCATAGTGACCCTATGTAAAATTGCTCTGTACCTACTTTCTCCTGAGCCATTCTCATTGCCTCCAACACACCTACCCCCATTTCTCCAGGTATTGTGTCAGTCCATCTCATCCGGGGTCTTGCGCTCTCCCTCCTCCCTCCATCCTTCCAAAGATGATGTCTTTCTCCAAGAACTGGTCCCTTTTGGCCATGTGTCCAAAGTATGTGGAACTTTAAAATCCTTGTCTCCAAGGAGAAACTTTGTGATGCATCAGACAGTAGATTCTTTATTATTTTCTATAGTGCCAGCCCCTCAGCATGCAAGTGAGCTCCTAGGCCACTTGGGTGATGTATTTCCCAAATGTGGCAAAATATCTACTCTGGTGTGTGCGTAAGAGATAGAGAGACTTGGCAGGCCCACCTTGAGTCCTAGGTAACACTGCTCCATGCCTGCCTGCATAGCTCACAGAGTCAGAGGAGGCAAGGAGAGAGTGGTTTCTCCTTAACAAAAGCAGCTATTATTAAGTTATTATAGCTAGACTTCCTATGTGCAAGGCACACTGCAAAGTGTTTTGCATGCATTGACTTCTCACAACAGTCCTTTTGTTATAGTCAGCTTGTACTCTGATATTTGAAGAGGTGAAGTAACAGGTGCCAGGAATCAGCAAACCCAGGTTTCCGATTCGAGAACCCGTGCTCTTCTCTGACTTTCCTTTCCAGGGATGTAGAAAAGGTCTTTGGAGTGGGTAAGCCCTCTGGTTCATGGCCCCTGTTTTCTTTGAAGCACAGAACAGTATGGTCATATGTGCAAGTACATTATTCATATTCATTCTCCCTCGTTCTCTGAGCTCAAGAAAAAGGAAACTTTCCATTAGGAATTGTGCCCTGATCAAATTCCCTCATTCCTCTAGTAACATAGAGTCACCACACATGTGTGGGTGTGACTGGGCTGTAAACTGAAGGTGGCTAACACCGAACCACCTCCATGATGTCCATGCTATAGAAGATTAAATCCTATTGTTTTTAGAAAGAGCTGCTGCATACTTCAGTTCTTGCTCGCCTTTTTTCAGTGGCTTATTTGGAATTACATGCATGTTAAATCCGTTGAGTACCAAGTGCTAGAAGTTCCAGGCAATGAGAAATGAGCTTCATGGTAATTGAGAATGAAGTTAAGAAAGAAAATTTTATTGTTAATCAAGGACTTAATTGCCTCTGGGACATTTTAAATAAATGCTGTGCAGTACTTAAGGGGCGATGTTCTGTAAGTGAGATGGCAAAAATTCTTTAATTAAATCATTATGGGTATTCCCTGATTGAAATATCTGCCCCGATCTCAATACTTAAACCTTCATGATTCATGTAACAACTCAATCAGGGCTTGAGTAAATGAAGGGCTGCTTCGCAGAATAAATTGAGTGCCAAAAAAAAATTGATGGAGATTCTTTTCTGGAAATAATCTTCACTGTAATTATTTGTATTGAGCAGAGACATGTCTTTTGTACATTTTGTATTTTGTGATCTTGTAAAGTTAAGCTGTTTTTCAGCCTCCATATTGTGGCAATTATTTGATATAATTAGGCTAATATTAGACTAATTTGTCTCAAAATTGAGCAAATTTAACAATTCCTGGTGAAAGGAGATAATTCCCACAGATTATGACTTACATTGTTCCATAAATGACCCAGTTAGGAAGCTAGACTTGTTGAATAGGTCAGTCAGCAAAGCTGTTAGACTAAACGTGCAGTTCACTGAATGACCTAGATGTTGATGAACTTGCTCCAGGTCAACAAGCCTGCCTCCTTGGGGCTAGCCCAGACAAGTCAGAAACTCATCGAGAGGCTTACTCACCCTCTCTTTGCACATGGACAAACCCCACAACTTAAGTATTAAAAAAGGTTTTATTTAATATGTTTCACAGTGCCTGAGTGACAGGAATGCCTTGTACAGAACTTGGTAAATCCTTGGGAAAAGATGAATGAAAGAGGGCTAAGGGTAGCACCTAGGAGGAGGGAGAAAAGGAAATGGCCCATGCTGTCTGTCTTTATTCCATACTGTCTTCTCACTAGTTGGACACATCACTGTGTCTCTTATGGTACCATTAGCGGACGTTGTCCTGAGAAGTCATGAAGTATAGAGAAATGTATCTAAAAATAAAATACAAATGTACTTGGCCAAACGGTTGTTGTTATGTGCCAAAGAGTTGAAAGTAACTCATAGCTGACTGTCAAATAGATTTCAGAAGCTATAGATCATACAGGAGGAGATTACCCATCTTTTTCCTGTGGAATAGCTGGTGGATTTGAACCATGTGCCTTTGGGTTAGCAGCACAAGCACAGCTCCTTACAACTAATTCTGTGATTTCATTTTACTCTTAAGAAAGGAAAAGTGATTGTTTGAAGTTATTAGAATTGTAGAGCACAGCATTATTTCTGTTTTTTAGAAACTTAATTTATGTCAAATAATCAACACATTTTTGTTGGTCAAATAGTCTTCTAGGTTGTACAGCCCTGGTGTGTCCGCTTGCCATACAGAGGTAACTTGTGGTCACTGTGAAGCTGAACACTGCGACACTGATGTGTCAAATGCGATAACGGTTACCCATGGTGGACAGTGTTTGTTGGCGCTCCCCGGTTAAAACAAGCTTGGAAGCAGGAGTGGCATCCACTTCTGTAAATAGCTTGCCTCCAGAAACCCTATGAACCTGGAGAAAGGATGAAAGTCACGCATGCAGGTGTCAAGGACATTAAGTTCATGGGGTCGCTATGAGTCACCTACGACTCAATGGCACTCAACAACAACAACAATCAAAAAGAAATAACTGAAATAGTTAGCAAGTTGATAGTGATGGGTAAAATGGATTAATAATAAAATTTTTAACTATCTTCTGTTTTCATGACCTAAATCAAACAAGCCCTTAAAAAGTGGTTTTATGTGGGGGGTGGGGGGTGGGAACAGTTGTATAACAATGAAAGAGTTTTTTTTTCTAAGAGAAAAATGAACTGGGGGGAAAGAGTGGACAGGGAGGAAAACGTGCAATAATGAATGAATGGAAATCCATGTTCTCTATAATCTTTCATTAAAATCTCAATTTTTTAAAAAAGTAGTTTTGTTTTCAGCTGAACTGAACCACCTAAAGTGGTTCCACAAAACACCTTGTGGACTGAATTCTTGTTAATAAAGAAGGTAAGGGAGGAAAGAAAAGATTTCATACAAAACTCTTTGATTGTCAGCTCGTGCTGTCTGATAAGGCCAGTTTTAAAATGACAAGTCAGATTTTGCCTCTTGATTTAGTTCTGCACTAGCTGGTATGTTTTTCTGACAAGTCTCAGACTTCCTCAGGAATCCCTGTATGTACAGGTACATGGAAAGTCTGTTTGCTGTCCAACAGCTCCTGAAGGGTCTCTGAGATATTTAGATGGGTAATCTCACTTCTAATTTCTTACTGACATTCTGAAAGTCAAACATTGTTACAGGACTGTGAGCATAAAAATCCCTTTAGAATTCTACGTGTTAACTCAGAGCAGTAAATTCTGTTTTAAATGTTATATGGATCAGGAAGAACCCTATTTGTATCAACTGGAATATTGTTGTGTGCTGTCAAGTCAGAACTGACTCAGATGACCATCAAATGGGTTTTTAGAGGCAGTGAATTGCACAGAAAGAGACTGCCCATTCTTTTCCTGTGGATCAGCTGGTGAATTTGAATCACAGACCTTTGAGATTGTAGCACAGTTTCTTACCACTAGACCACCAGAGCCCAGCTAGGGACAGGTCTATCTTTACATGTGGATGTGGATCTGAATCTGAATATGTGGATCAAGGAATATGAGCTATGGATGCCAGAGCAAATGCTAGCAGCTTTCCCAGTCTTTATAAAGAAATCTTATTCCTCACGTTATTGTCAAATGAATAAAAATTGTTGTGAAATGTGGAGCAACAATTAAAAAAATTACGTAATTTGTGTCAGACTGGAGAGCATTATGCTGAGTGATATAATTCAATCTCATAAGGACAAATACTGTATAAGACCATTGTTGTAAAAATAGAAGGATAATTAGTAAAACATGTATAGGAAACAAAGGAGGAAAGGGGTGGGAGCAGAGGGATGAGGATGGGAAAGGGCAGAACCACAGGACTGCAGAGTTTGGTGGTGGAGGGAGTGGAGGGAAGTAAATGAGAAAGACCTGCATGAAAAGACAGGGTAATGGTGGGAAATATCCAATGGTGATTAATTTTATAAAAATAATACATGAGAATGAGTGTATGAAACACAGTATTAATGAAGAATAATGTGAAATACAATGTAAATGAACTTTGTAAGTAAACCAATAGTTTTAAATTGATTTTAATGAAAGTTGACAGAAACTTTGGATTTCCATTCATTCATTGTTGCTCTTTTCTCCCTGCCTACCCCTTCCCTCCAATTTGCTTTTCTCTTTGAAAAATGAAAAAAAAAAATTCTTTCATTGTTATTCAATGCCTCCCCCCTAGTTGCCTCCACTATGCAGCCTTTGTCCTGGACTCCTGCCATAATAATATCTAATTAAATATCCCTTAAAATTTTTTAAAAAGAATAAAAGGAGCATATATAGCAAAGTGAATTGGGGAGGGAGTGGGAGAGGGAGGAAATGATGCAATAATGAATAAATATATTTTTAAAAGAAAGTGAACTGGGGAGTAGGGAAGAAAATGTGCAACAATAAATGAATGAAAATCCAACTTTCTGTAAACTTTCGTTAAAATCATAATAAAAAAATTTAAAAATATTGTTGAGAAATATTTGTGAGCTCAGGAAGATATAATCATGTTTTAGCATTCTCTAGCATAATTTTTTAATGATAGTTTAATGTCATAGAAGATGTGTTTCTTCTTCCCCTGATTTTAGTAAAATGATAATCTTGGAAGCACATCCCTAATATGTGAAGTAAGAGATCCAATTGGCTTGTGACAGTTTTCCCCCTGCACTTTGTCATGCTGCGGGGCCTGTGAGCCTGTTTCCTTAAGCACCCACTGACTGGCTTGCATTCAGTGGGTTTCATGTCATCTCTAGACATTCCCCCATCTGGGTATCATACCGCTGGCTCTGGAATGAGCTACTATCTGGGTTCTGTCTGATCACCTCTCTCTGCCTATCTAGTACCTGCTTTGTGCCAGTTAGTTCATATACAGTGGGGAGAAGGTGCCATTAGTGAACTGATGCCCATATTATGACTTAACGAGCTGAAGAGCCAGTGTGTATAGATTCTGCACCTCTCAAACTGAGATTTTTGATTCATAGACAGGTCGCCTGTAGACTCTTCCTGGAGGCTTTGGCTGCTTGGGACACAGATTGTAATCACAGTAATTAGCACTGAATTTTCAAGTCCCACTCTCCAGACCGACCTGGCAGCATCAGCCAGCATGCACACAGCTGGATCGATGGCAGGGATTGAAGAGCCCAGTTTGTGGAAACCCAAAGTGGGCCCCACCCCTAACGAATTCCAGGGGAGCATCAGGGACAAGGGATCCTGTCTAGAGCTGGCATCTGGGGCATGAATGGAAAGAAATAGGATATTGATAAAGCACTCATCAATGGGAAATGTGTCAAAGAATAATACAGGAGATAGCTGGCAATACAGTATCTTGCTTAAATTCATCATAAATGAATTCTTTCCCCCCGCCCCCCCCACCGTTCTCATTGTCATTTAGTCCAGTTTGGGGCGTTCCCAGAATATTTCTCATTAAGGTTGCACTTCTCCTCCCTAAGGGACAGTCCTGCACATTTAAGTCAAAATCTAGTGGGAAAAGTCATGGACATGCAGTGGATACTCACTGGATACTGTCATAAAATCTATTGTTTAGAATATTTGGTGATGTTGTTAGGTTCATGGAGTTGTTTCTGATTCAAAGCCACCCCATGTGACAAAGTAACCGTCCCGCAGGGTTTCTAGGTTGTGACCTTTATCTGAGCAGATTTCCAAGTCTTCCTCTCCTTGAGCCCCTGGGGCCTGCCTTAGTATCCTGCTATCTTCACCAGCACATTCATGGCAAAGAAGCACTGAGCACACTCAAGAAATCAAGTATCTGGAAGGTTTAGAGTTAAAGAGACAAGAAAATCAAGCTCAGGTAAACTTGAGTGCTCTCCTTCGCTGGTCACTTCCTTGTCTAGGATGCAGGTAGTGTGTGGTTGCTCAATAATAAATAATTGAGACATAACACCATTACCAATGACATCTATAAAATATGACCAGTATAGTTGAAAAAGCATGGTAGTTTGTTGTTTTGGCTTTTTTTTTTAAATGATGCAAAGACAAATTTTTAAAAGTTGAAGTTTCCAAGATTTAAAAACATACCTGGTTCCAGTTTACCATTTTGGATAGTTCATAAAGAGTTGTGCGGCTACCCCAAAGTCTGGACTTTGGCTGTTCAAATCCTACAGCCACTCCTCCTGAGGAGAAAGATGGGTAACCACCTTTCATGTAATTTACAGTCTTGGAAACCCACTGGAGGGTCAGTCAGAACTGAAACGACAGCAATGAGAGAGAGCACTACTGCTATAAGATTTTTGAGGGGCCATGGTAGCATTTTTCCAAGTTAGGCATTTACATTGACTTGAACTGCTTGAAGAAGGTTGGCAACTTAAACCTACGATGTCACCCCACTGGCGAAAGATGAGGTAGCTTGGCTCTGTACAGATTGCCAACCTTGAACATCTTAGAGATAGCTCTGCTCTGTCCCCCAGGGCTGCTGTGGGCTGGAAATGGCTCGATAGCTTTGGAGTTTTGAATTGCTTGGTGTTTTTGGGAAATATTTCTATGGAAAATAAGTACAAGTCTTCATTTAAGTGAACATCTATTAGAAGGTTCACTTGACAATTATGATATGAACATTCACTTGAAATATACCCCTCACATTTCATACATAGTCCTTTTCAGGCGACAATTACGTTTGCCACTAATTTGTACCTTTGGAAGTATTTATAGGCGCTGTTGTGACGTGCTCTGTCCTAGCGATGTGGAGTTGAGCCTTTCCACTCATCACCTGCTCTCCAGAACACATCTTACCAGGAGTAACCTGCTGTCTTTTCTGAACAGTTCCTACCCTCTGGAACCCATCCAGGCTCTCATTTAGCATTTGTCCCTGAAATTCTTTCATAAATCAACAGGAAGACTTCTATTAATTTTTTTGAAAAAAAAATTATTGTGGGAGAAATCTCATCATCATATACATATACACTGTATATATTTGTTGTTGTAACATCTATTTGTTGTTATAATGTCTGTTAGGTATTTTTACATAGAAATATTCTAGCTAAAAAAATAAAACTTAGGGAATTATGTCCCAGTGGTCCATCAGTGATGTTCTTCCTTCTTTCAAACACACACAACAGAAAACAGCATGGTAACCTCCTATAGACTTAAAAGCCAAATTAGAAACCTATAAGCATTTAGTACTGAGTTTCTTTCCCTTTTATTTATCTTTTTTAACAATTTTATTAAGTAAAATCGGTGTCAAACTTTTAAAAAAGCACTATGCATATCTTGCTTTTATAAATTACCAGAATTGGACACACCATAAATTTATTCTGTATTTTCTTAGTAAATCTCAATTAATGGCATATATATATATTTTTTTTAATTGATCCTACAAAGCTATTTCATTGCATGCTGAAAGAGATGCAGCTAATATGATTATATATTTTCTTAGTATATGTGTTAAAAATTGGTTTGAGACAGGAATTATTTATTTGGAATTTTTTTTTCTCTCTTTCCTTCTATATTTGTTTTATTTTTTAGCTGTCAGTTGTGGGGTTTGTTTGTTCTGTTTTTTACTTAAGTCTTTTGGTCTCTCTGGTGTCTTTCCTTCTACTTTACCATCCACACTGGAAAAAGGTGATGGGCTTTTTAGTTGGGGATGTTTCCCCCCCCAATATTCCTCCTCTTTCTCCAAGATATTATTGCAACCAAATTTAAAACACTACAGTGTTTAGGCTCCCCACAGAGCCATTTTAAGTATTTGGACCAGTGAAGGTCCCCAAGCAATAACTACCTGAATTGCTTTTAATTATACAATATAGCTGCATCATTTTACTTCAGATTCTTTTTGATTGATGCTGCAAGACAATTGTAACCACGGATGATGAGATTAAGTGCCTCTTGAAGTGACTTTAGCTTCTTGTGAGAACAAAGGGAAAGAGGAGAACACTTAGGCCCTTTTTGCCAGAGCTGCCTTTTTCTTCGCTTGCATATAAAGAAATACAATTAACAAACATTATCCCCAGAGGTAAATTGAAATGTACATGCAGACCGAGAACTGCTCTTGACTGCAATTAGACATATATGATCCAAGGTATTCTGGCCATTCATTAGTGCTAATTGTTTGAGAAACAAGCCCAGAACAAATGATTAAAATGTATGCGCCATATCTGGGATTATTAGCATGTGTGATATAATGCGAGCTCTGCAGCTGTACCAATAAAACGCTTTGGAAAGTAGCTCTGATTAGACAAATGCTTGGTTTGGCTCTGTGGTGAGCTCTCGGTGTTTGCTCAAGGCCTGGTGGTGTTTATAACAAACAACTTATATCTTTCTTTCTTAATTAGTGGGAATTACTATGCAAATGTTGGTATTCTGTAATTTAATATCCTTATCGGTTCTCCTGCCTCTAGTTTGTTATTGCAGTCTGCTAATCCTGCTGAGAATCATGATAAACCTAGTTCTTAGGTTTGCTTCCTTGCTTTCTTTAAAATGTCAGATGCCACAGGGAACTATGTGCAAGTTTTGCTTTCTTGCTTGACTTTTGAGCTAGCATTCATCACAGCTAAATCCCAGTTAAGAGAAGCAGATTCAGTAGATCCTCTGGGGTAAGAATTTATATTACAGTCACTGAGCTGTAGCAAGGGTGCCCCGGCCCGAGCATAAACTAACTGGATGCAGGTTGGCCGAGTTTCTGCAGGATTCCAGTGGAGAAGGTGACTAGATCTGGGAACTGTCTGTACCAGACACTGAGGATCTAAGTTGTCTCGGCCCCTCAGGAGTAAACAGTGGAACCAGAAGAAGGGCAGAAATAGATGGCAATTAAATTCTCCTGGAAATTAGCAGCAACAGAAAAGACCTTTAGGAGTTTTATGTTAGCAAAAAAACATGAATTTGGCTAAAAATGTAAATCTCCAGGAGTTATTAGAGACACAAGTACAAAGTAAAAGAAAGAAGCTGTGAGTTGGAAGAATGGGAACAAAGGTGCCAAAAAAGGACAGTGGGGAAAGTGTCAGGGAATCAGAAGTGAAAATCCTAGATAGGTCTATCTGATAATGGGTAGTACAGGTTTCCTCATTTATAGCTCAGTGTTCCTCCATAGTCTACTGGCATTTTGTAGTCAGAGTCAGACTATCTGGGAACTGTCCATTTGGTGCCATGAAAACTCAAGACAACAGACTTTCTCTATCGTAGGTTGTTCTGTCCTTTGTCACCTGACCTACTTCTAAGCCTGTTGGCTATATTTTACTTTATAGTGTGTTATGAAAGAAGACAAATCTATATTGATGTTAGTCTCCATAGAATATAAGATCAAATTAACTTTTTAAATTGTTGTTCTTGCTGTTGTTATGTGCCGTACAGTCGCTTGCGACTCATACCCAACTTATGTACAAGAGCCCTAAACCCTGCTCTATCCTGTGCTAATCTCACTGTCTCTGACACACCTGCTCCCATTACTCCAACCACTGAATCAATCCATCTTATTGAGGGTCTTCCTCTCTTGTGCTGTTCCTCCATCCTCCCAAACATGATGTCCCTCTCCAAGGACTGGTCTCTCCTTGCAACATGCCCAAAGTATGTCGAAGCTTCAGAATCCTTGCCTCCAAGAAGTAGCCTGGTTTCAAATTAGTTGTGCATTAAACAAACAAAATATAAGTGATTTTCTGTCTGCCTGGTACTCTGGATTACCTATTCTATCTCTCTTGCCATAACAGAAAACAGTGAATCAAGTCACAAACCATAACTGAGTGTTATTGTAGATACTCCACTTTTGGAAAGGTTTTACCACTTAAATTTTAATTTCATTTCTTCTGTATTCACAGTAAATAAGTGTTACTCTGATTTGACCAGTTCATTTTACTGGATACTACATAATAATATATATTCAATAAAATGAATGTTCGAAGGAATAGAAAATGAAGGGGAAAGAAACTGGTATGCACTTTGAGATGGTGTCTTGCTGTATGTGGCACTTAGTTAAGAAAAACTAGGAAGCATCCTAGGTCAAGTTCTAGATAATAGATAGTGAAGGGACTCAGTGCTTGTCACATTTCAAATGTACTTTTTTAAAAAGAGAAGAGAAAAGCTATGATAGAAAAAGCCTTCATGATCACATCCATATGTTTAGTTTTAATTTTCATCACACTTAGCTCTGAATAATTAAGAAAGGGGAAAAAACCCCCACAATCTTATTGTGGGTCCCACACAATCAAAGCCACATACACGTGATTTGTGATCACAGCTTGTATTCACAGCTTTCGTGTGTGTGGTGTGGGTCTGGCAATTACACTCAGACTGTGTATTTTCTAAAATTATTCAGCGCTAGAAAGAGATCAATATTAAACCTTTCCCAAAATCTACAAATCAAAATAATCAAGGGAGAAGGGATAGCAAGATTTCAAAATTCCAAGCTATGTAACATTTTGGCCTCACTTTATTGAGATTGACACTGACACTTAAAAGGAATTTTTGAGGGAATCTGGGGGGAAATGAGGATTCCTTTAACCCAGATCATTTTCATGCCAGTTACTCTCCCCTCCCCCCACCTCCCCAAAATAAGATTCCAAAAGAACTATTTTCTCAAAATTGCACAGCCATTTTCTGGGGCTGCGGGGAGGAGGGGGGGGCAGCAGAGAGGAATTCTCCGGTGATTACTTTCATATCAAAGAACCTAGTCATGAGGGTGATGCATTAATTTGACACATTTAACAGTCTTTGAGCTTTTGAAGAATTCTGTAAAAGAATCCATAGTTACATCTGTCAGTTTGACAATCTTCTTTTGTGACCTTTAAAGAGAAAAGTTAAGGAAAAATTGATCTTTCTACTTCATATTTCCTTTGTTACTTCTAAATCACCAAACAAGCCAGAAAATAATTATCTCTGCATTAAATAGATTTTTTTAAGAAGGAATTTATTTTTTAGATAGAATAACCCAATGTTAATACCTCTAAATGAAGACATTTAGGAAATATTTCTAACCCTCTAAGGGTGTTGTTTCTTGTACTCTCTCCTGGGTGTGGTAATGCATAAACTACTTAACGTTGTCCTTTCTGCACATGCTTTGAGAATCAGATCATCTTAGGTTGGATTCCCAACAGGCTGTCATTACAGAGCTCTACGCTCCAAGAGTTTTTATCTTTGATCAGTGATGGAACAATCTCTATTGAATAGTTTTGTCTTCATAATGATTGAAACCTGAACATTTATTATATATGTGTGTGTGTGTGTATGTGTGCACACACATATACACACAAACATTTTCTGAAACTCTGGATTACCTATCTCATCTCCCTTGCCATTCTTCTAGAAGACAGAGAATCAAGTCACAAACCATAACTGAGAAGGAAGCTAATGAAACAGAGGGGCCCTGAAAGTCACTGCTGTACCAGTTAAAGCAAATTTATCAATCAAGACTAATCTGTATGGGATATGGAACATGAGTCTCTGCATGGAAATTTTCCCTCTCAGCTGGGAGAGCTCTCTCAGAGATAAATATTTCTTTAACTCAACATCAAACAGGTGAATGAAGCACACATTTTTGTTAGCTGTTCTCTGTTAAGTTGGCTGAAAGTAAGGTTGCAAATGTACTATAAATTTCTTCAAAAGTCTTTTCTGAAAGAAACTGAAGATTAAGCCAATGGAAGTCTTAGAAATTATCATACCATCTTGGGCTTGTTTGATAACAGAACAGCATCTATCAGAATTTCAAGATACTGTGGCTTTTTCTACTCAAATAATATTCCTGCATAGTTCTAATATTGGTGTAGTGATGAATTTGTTCTCTGACACTTTATATACTTATACAACTACAGAGATTTATTTAATTTTAATTGTGATGTATATGAAAGTTTACAAAGCAAATTGACTGTTTAAATTCAATCATCCTTACACATTTTATAACATAATTATAAATATATAATGTTATAAATGATATAATGTATAATTTTATAATATGAATTACAATACTCAGTCATTCTGTCTCTCAGTGTTTCCTCCCTTTAATTCTCATTTCTATTAATAAACTACAGCTATTTTAAAAGACCTGAAACTTTTCCTCTAATAAAAGATTTCCCTATTCTATTATAAAAACAATTTTTATCTGTATGCTTGACAGATGTTGCGTCTCATAGATTCCCCACTCTGGGATTACCCTTGCAAGTTTATCTTTCAAATCTCTATAAGTAGAGATTACTGAGCACCAGTTTCTGGACCAAGTTCTCCACAACTTGAACAGTTAACTCTGAGTGAACAATTAATGAACAACTTCCTTTGATTTCTTTGTGTTTCTAGGAGCCCTGGTAGATACAGAAGAGATGCTAATCACATTGTACTCCCAGATGTGTTCAGTGAAAGAGTACAGGTTTCCCTCTTGACCTCAGTGTCACAAAAAATAAAAGAAGAAAACCCCTTCAGTTTTCTATCCAGAGAAAACCTCTGTTCCTTCTCTAATCAAATGTGGAGCAGGAAAGTGGGATTAAGGTAAATACACAGAAAGAGGCACATACTCTAAGTATCTTCATCTCTTCAAATAGGGAGCTTTGCAGAAACACAAACTCCTTTTTTCCTCTCTTCTCTCTCACCCATTATCTCTTTTTCTTACTTCTGCTTTCCTTTCTTCTGTCTTTCTTATCTACCCTAACTTTTCTCTCCAACCTTTCCCTCTGCTCCTTCGCCTTTTGGCCTTCTCTCTCTCACTGCCTTCTGATATAGACTTAGCTTGTATTGAACTTTTTTCTTTACCTTCATCCTTCTTTTTAATGGATACCCCAGTTTGCTCTCAGAACTTATAAACCAGGAACAAGCCCACTGACATTAAGTCCATTTCAACTCACAGTGACCCCCATCTGACTTCAGAGGCTATAAATCTTATAGGAGGAGGTTATCCATCTTTCTCCTGTGGAGCAGCTAGTGGATTCGAACTGCCAACCTTTTGGTTAAAAGACTAACATGTAACTTATTATGCCACCAGTATCAGGTGTCAAAAGAATTGTGAAATAGTAGGGCTGCTGCTGCTCTACAGGAAATGCATTTATTAATCAAGACTAACCTGTGTGAGGTATAAAACATGAGTTTATGTTTTCATGGAAAAGCTACTCTCCCTGTTGTTAGTCATTAATGGGACTTCCTTGTTCCTGGAATTTATTCCCACCCCCCTTAATTACGGATTAAATTGCATCAACCCCAAAATATGTGTGGTAAATCCTAACCCCTTTACCTGTGGTTACCATAATCATCTCTGGAACAAATTTTATTAGTTATATTAAGTGATGTAGGATATGTCTTAAGTTAATGTCTTTTAAGCTATGAAAGGAGCAGATTGAGCAAGGAAGCAGGAGAATAGAGATGGGGGATTTAGACACTATAACATATGAACATCAGCAAGGAATGAAGACCTTCTAGATTCAACAGGCATTTCTTACAGCTGGCACCCTAAAATTGCATTTCTAGCCTCCTGAATTATGAAATCCTTGGAGGCAAGGATTTTGAAGTTCCACCTCATATACTTTGGGCATGGTGTCAGGAGGGACTAGACCTTGGAGAAAGACATCATTCTTAGAAGGGTAGAGAGTCAGCTCAAGAACAGAAGACCCTGGTTGAGATGGATTGACACAGTGACTAGGACAGTAGGGTCAGGTGTATCAGAGATGGTGGGATTGGCTCAGGATTGGGCAAAGTTCAGAGCCCTTGTTCATAGGGTCGTTATGAGTTGTAGTTGACTCAGTGGAACACAACAACAAAGTGGGAGAAAGATGGGCAGTTGCCTCCTGTGCCACTTACAGTCTCTGAAAATTCAGTGGAGGGTCACCTGTGAGTCTGTTCAGATTTGTTGGCACATAACAAGTGTAAATTTTGAGAAAAGTTTCTATTAGTTAGAGACTTGCTTGTGGTATTTCTGTTGCACTAAATAACTACGATATCCTACGAACTGTCTATGTACCTACATTGAGTGCTGGAGTTCTGTTTCCATCCCAGTGATTCAGTGAGTGGTAGTGTGGCTACCACTACTATGCAATGGCTGGATTCTTGTCCACGACTCTACATCCACAGTCCTGGCTTGACAGAAGGCCAATGCTTGGTGGACTCAGTATTTGGTGAATATGCAGTCAATGCTGAATTTGATCAATACATTTTTGTTCATAAAATGATAGCTTGAGTGTGACAAGGGAACGGCTTCAATAACATTAACTTTCAAGGTGGATTTTCTTATTTCAAGCTTTGTTTTCATATTCTTTGTGAAGGAAAGATGTCTATCTTTTGGATCACTTGTAAATAGCTTGCTTTGTCCTTCAGTAGCCTGATAGTCTGAGAGGCTGAAGTCTGCATTGAAACAGCAGGACAGAAACATTACCAAATTGTGCAAAAAAGAGGACATTGCTTTTTTCTTATCCTCACTAAGTCCTTACCCAACAATGTTCACACCTTTATCTGGGTTCTTATGGCAAAGAGAGTGCAAGGAGAAGCCAGGGGGAAGTGTGTCCCCAGCATTTCTTCTTTATACTGGCATCCTACGATGGTCCAAATGCAGAGTTCAGGGTTTGCCCCCATGCTGTACCCTATGTACTTCCTGAGAAGCAAGCCTACAGTGGACCACAGACTGCTGGCCTGTGGACCCAGACTGTTTTAGACACAAAGGACCATTTCCCTATTTCTGCTCAAAACGGAGCACTTGATTGAGGTGTGATATAATTGCTTAGTGAGACAGTTTACCCAGAAAATATCTTCTCTCCTTTTCTGAAACAGGCTGCATGCTTATTTGTATTTGCACCACATGCTAATCTCACGAATGTCCCTGTTCTGCCCATGGGAGAACAAATAGCTGTTCTTTTGCTCTCGTGCTTAGGGAAGGCTCGCCTTCTTGGTGCACTGTTGCCATGGTAACCATAGCATAGTTCTTCATTGGAAGGAAGGGAAGAAGGAATCTCGTAGGGTAGTTGAGAACTTAGCAAAGTAAGATCCTAAGTAGCACTCAATTATTATTGATGTTGCTGTAAATACCTAGTTGTTAGTAGTCATGGTGTGGTTGAAATTTGTAGGTGAATTTTACTTTTACCTGGGGAGCAGGAGTGGATTGGCGAATTGGGCTCTTATCCTCTCTCTAACTGCACACAGAGCCATCAGAATCATCATATTGGGTAAGCCCCTGAGCTTACAACACAGAAGTAAATTTTCAGCAGTGTAGCCAAGAAGAGTTAATGAGAGGGTGCAGTAATGCGTCCCTAAACTCCTAAAAGAATTGACAAATTGAAGCTACACTCCCCAA
This sequence comes from Elephantulus edwardii, assembly GCF_000299155.1. Lineage (NCBI taxonomy): Eukaryota > Metazoa > Chordata > Mammalia > Macroscelidea > Macroscelididae > Elephantulus > Elephantulus edwardii. The sequence continues at coordinate 36,935,222 of NW_006399753.1, forward strand.
TAGAATAATCCACTAGAAAATCTGTAGATTTGTGTAAACTTGAACCAATCTTTATTTTAGTCTGTAAAGTAAAAAAATCTCTTTCAGTGAGCTTTTAATAGATCAAGACATTGTTTTTACTTTTTAATTGTGATTTATGTAAAATCTTACAAAACAAACGAATTCTTCATCCAAACCATTCACACATAATTTTTTCTATAACATTCATTTCAGTATCCACAATGTACTTCACTTTGTCTGCTTCTCCCTGTAATTCTGATTTCCATCTGTACTTTTGCACAATCCCTCTGTACTTCTCTGTATCTTCTATTTCTTTAATGACGTTGTATGGATCATCATCTTAGCATATATTGCCTTTCCCCTTCTCCATCTTAATATGTATCTATTACCTATTTATTAATTTTTAATTCCCTCCCTCTGCTTCTTCATCAATGGTAACTACCCAAGAATTAATTTTTCTGTGTAAACCTCTCTTTAGCTTTTTTATAATGGTGGGCTTATATAGTATTTGTCGTGAAAGGGTCATGATAGTCTTTTGTGGTATTGCAAATGGAAATTTATGAATGCATTTATTAAAAAAACCCATATGATTTGTACTCTTTTTTCCTTATTCCTTAGGTTTATGAGCAAATGTATTTACCAAAATTTACTCAAAATTTTAGATAAGTGTAAGGGCCAAGAAAGAGGGATTTTTTTTCTATTTTTCAAACTATGTTCATAACAAGAACTTTTTAGAGATCACCAGGTTTAAATGCAGAATACAATATTTTAAAAGTAGAATTTGACATAGCAATAGTATAAAATAACAGAATAAAGATGAATTCAGATATAGTGGTTCACGTGTTTAACTGCTAACCGGAAGATCAGTGGTTCAAAGGAAACAGCCACTCCATGGGAGAAATATACAGCAGTCTGCTTCCTTAAAGATATACAGCCTTGGAAACCCACTGGGGCAATACAACTCTGTCTTACAGGTTTGCTGCAAGTCAGAGTTGACTCTACCACCAGGCTTGTGAGCAAGTCTAACTGCAGCTTGTTCTGTTTCTGAATGTCACGTTAGGATTAGAATCAAGGCTTACTGGTGTCAAGTCTTCATGTCCAATGTACCTGGTGCAGTGAGCTGGAGAAAGGTTACCTGTGACTTAAGGGAGAGAGGACAATCTACTGGGCCTGCCCTTGACAGGGTTATTAACGGAAAAAAGCTTCAAGGCCATTGAGGCTGAACTGGCCTATAGTTTGCCCATGGATAGTTGCAAATTGCATGGAAAGAGATGCCCATCTTTCTCCTGTGGGGGTACTGGTAGATTCGAACTGCCAGGGACATTCCTCCTTTGGTTAGCAGTACAACTCCCTAGAAACTAAAAGTATCCTCTAATGCTAAGTTCCCAGAACGTTCACTCTTCCTGAGGAACATAGGACCTTAAGTTATGACACTGGTGGAACAAAAAATGGTTCTAAGTCAGCCTCACTAAATTAGAAACTGGTTTGAGTTTTGTTAATCTGAAGTTTTCTCTGTTCTATCTTCAAGATAGTCTCTCTTCTTAAAAGTTTGGTACTTTTCCTTCAAATCTGGTCTTCTTGATTCTACAAATGTCAATCATATTATCATTTAGCCTTGGTCTTTCCAAAACATGAAGTTTTCATCTTTTATTCACTATTTCATATTTCTTAAATAATTTTAAAAATATCTCACCACTGGGTCAATTAGCAGCACCATGATGGATGGAGAAGAGATTGAGGTTGTTAACAATTACAGCTTGCTTGGATTCACAATCTACACTCTTGGCACCAGCAGTCAGGAAATCAAAAGATGAATTGCACTGGGAAATTCTGCTGTCAGGGACCTCTCTAAAGTGCTGAGAAGCAACTATGTCAGTCTAGAGAGTAAAGTATGCCTAATTCAGGCCATGGTATTCATAAATACTTACTATGCATCAGAGAGCTGGACAATGACTAAGGATGACAGAAAAAGAATGCTTTGAGTTGTGGTGCTGGAGAAGAGTTTTGAATATACTGTACATTGCCAAGAAAACAAATAGGTCTGTCTTGAAGAGGGTGAAACCAAGTTTCTCCTTGGAGGCTAAGATTTTGAAACTTCTTCTCTCAAACTTCGGGCACATGGCTAGGAGGGACCAGTCCTTGATGAAAGACATCATGCTCAGAAGGAATGAAGACCCCAGATGAGATAGATTGATACAGTAACTGGGGCCTTAAGTATAGGTGTGTCAGAGTCAGTGAGACTGGCTCAAGACCGGGCAGGCTTCAGAGCTGTTGTAAATAGGGTTGCTGTGAGTCACAAGCAACTCAACAGCACATAACAACAACACAATAGATAATCTAAAAGATGCTATGGGCAAAATCTTTAATGATCCAGGAAGTATCAACACTAGGCAGTAGTGTGTTGAATGGGAGGAACTTGAGAATTCTTGAAATTAAATCTAGGGACTTAATGATTTTCACAATAGTCTTGTGAAATGTGTCTATATGAAGGTTCAGACTACACCCTTCACAGTGAAGAAGCACATAAAATAGAGTGAATATCTGAGCGTAGATTATGGACATTGTAGAAATAGGATTCAGTCTAAACTCCATCAAGCAAATTAGCATTTTAGAGTAATTTAACCAGTTGAAAAAGACAAGCTAATCATCTCAATTTATGTGATAACAATTATAATAACAGTGTTGTTGTTGATTGCTGTCAAGTCAAATACAACTCTTAGCAACTCTATGAACAAAAGGCCTAAAGCCTTTCTATAACTGTTGTCATTTATCAAAGTTCATAGTTATTAGAGGTATGTTGTTTAGGAAGTGGATGCTACTCCTGCTTCCAATAATAACAATATTATAATAGTAAGTTTTTTGCTATTTTAACAACAATAACAGTAATTATTTTAACAAAAATCTCATGGGATTATTATGAAGATTAAATAAATTAAAGCACACATACAAAGCCAAAAAAAAAGGAAATTAAAAGAAAAAGAAAATTCAAGGTGTGCTATTTGAATCCATCACAGGCTCCACTGGAGAAGAAGGGGCAGTCTCCTCCTGTGTCGGTTGAATCTGACTTGATGGTACACAACAAGGTGAAAGAAAAAAAGAAAAAGAAAATTCTCAGCACTGGACCAATAGACAACATCGTGATAGATGGAGAAAACATTGAAACTGCCAATGTCTTCATCTACCTTAAATCTACAAGCAATACACTTAGTATCAGTAGTCAGGAGATGTATTGTGTTGGAAAGTCTGTAGTCAGGGACTTTTCCAAATTGCTGCAGAGCAATGGTGTTATTTTGAGGACTAAGGTGCACATTATCCAGACCATGGTCTTTTGAATCACTTGCTGTGCTTCTGAAAGCTGGATAGAGAAAGAGTAAAAAAGACAGAAGAATAATTGATGACTTTGACCTGTGATATTTGAGAAGAGTACTGAATAGCCTGTGAACTGCCAAAAGAACAAACATGTCTTGGAGAAGGTGCAACCAGAGTGCTCCTTGGAAGCAAAAGTGATAAAGCTCCATTTCAAATACTTTGGGTATGTTGGTAGGAAATTATGATCAAGGAAACCATAGATGGTGAAGGAATATTTTATCATTTACTTGTTGTTGTTATGTGCCATCGAGTAGAATACCACTCATATTGACCCTATGAACAACCAGTCTGAACCCTATCCTTCGCTGTGCCATCTTCATCATCTTTGACATACTTGAGACCATTGCTGCAGCCAGCCAACTGTGTCAATCCATCTTGTTGAGGGTATTTCTCTCTTCCACTGACCCTCCACTTTTCCAAGTGTTATGTCTCTTCCCAAAGAATAACCTTTTCTATCTATATGCCCAAAGTAAGTGAGATAAACTTTCACTGTCCTTGCCTCTAAGCAACACTCTGACTGTACTTTCTCCAAGTCCTATCTTTTCTTTCTTTTGGCATTCCATGGATGCTCAGCAATCTTCTCCAACACCACAACTCAATATTTCTTCTGCCATTTATTGTCCAGCTCTCAGATGCATAGCACGTGATTAAAAAGACCATGGCTTGACTCAGGCACACCTTAGTCTTTAGGCTGACATCATTGTTCTTTAGAGGTACCTGATAACATACTTACCCAGTGCAATACATCTTACACATACACACACACACACACTCACGCTCACGCTCACCCATTAGCCCATCTTTTGATTATTTGACTGCTGGTACTGATGGTATTGACTGTGAATCCAAGCAAGATGAAATAATTTTCTTAGACTTTCTTTTATTTCTTTTAGCATTCTTTCTGTTCAGTTTATTCCTAAGCATATTACTCTTTTTTCTCAAACTATTGTAATTGGAATTATTTTCTTATGTTCACTTTTATATTAATAAAAATACAATTAAATTTTTTATTCATCTTTTACCCTGTAAACTTGTTAAGCTTGCTTAATAGTTCTTTTTTAGTTGCAAATAAAGATACCATTTGACCCAGCAATTCCACTACTGGGAATATACCCTAACGAGACCATAAATGACATCCAAATAGATATATGTATACCCATGTTTATCGCGGCTTTGTTTACAATAGCAAGGAG
>NW_006399753.1:36940438-36942282 GCF_000299155.1 Elephantulus edwardii
ATTCTAATACAAATTCGAACAACTTCTATTTCCCTTACCTTCTCCATCAAATTGTACAAACCAATGAATAAACACCCCCTCACCCCCACCCTCCGTATATCCACATCCCTCTGATTCCAGCTTCTCCCACCCCTCCTGGATCCTTATACTCTTTCTACAATAACAGTCTTATACATTATTATCCCTGTGGGACTGAGTTAGTTCACTCAGTATAATGCTCTCCAGTTCCTCCCAAGTTAGATAATAATGTACAAAGTTATTACTCCTGCATGCTACATAGTATTCCATTGTGTGAATGTACCTAATTTCTCAATCCATTTGTTTGTGGTTGGACACTTGAGCTGTTTCCATGATCTTATGTTGGTGAATAATGCTGCTGTGAACATTGGTGGACAAATCTCAGTTTGTGCCTCAGTTCTCCTATTTTCAGGGTGTATTCCAAGTAGTGGAATAGGTGGTCCTATGGAATTTCTATGTTCAGCTTTTTGAGGAACGGCCAAACTGCCTTCCAGAATGGTTGCGCCATTTTACAATCCTACCAACAATGTATGAGTTCCTTTCTCGCCACATCCTCTCCAAAATCTATTACTTGCTGCCCTTGTTAAACTTTACCACTGTTACTGGAGTGAGATGATACCTCATTGTTGTTTTGCTTTGCATCTCTTATTGCCAGTGATTTGGAGCATTTCTGCATGTGTCTATTTGCCATTCAAGTATCTTCCTCTGTGAAAATTTTTTTTCATGTCTTTTTGCCCATTTTGTAATTGGGTTATCAGTCTTTTTCTGTGGAGGCTCAGGAGTATTCTGTAAACTTCTGTTATAAGACTCTTGTCTGAGATGGTATTACCAAATGTTGATTCCAAGTCTGTAGGTTTTCTTTTCACCCTGTGGGAAAAAGTTTTTGATGTGCACAGAAATTTAATCTTTAGAAAGTCCCATGCATCAATTTTATCCTCTTTAAATTGTGCATTTCTGGTTGTATTTAGCAGTCTTTTTATAGCTTGTACTAGCACTTCTAAGCTTGATCCCAATTTGTCTCTTAAGAACTTTATGGTTTTGGGCTTTACTCTTAGGTCTCTGGTCCATCTTGAGTTGATTTTTGTGTAGGGTGTGAGATGTGGATCCTGTTTCAGCTTTCTACAGGTGGAAGTCCTATTTCTCCAGCACCATTTATTGAAGAGTTCGTCATTTCCCCATTTGATAGTTTTTATTTCCTTGTTGACTTGCAGTTGACCATAGATAGCTGGGTCTGTTTCTGGGTTCTCAATTCTGTTCCATTGGTCTGTGTGACTGTCGCTGTACCAGTACCATGCTGTTTTGGTTACCACTGCTGTGTAGTAGGTTTTGAGGTCAGGGAGTGCTATGCCTCCAATCAAATTTTTGTTTCCCAGACGTGTTTTGCTTATTCGAGGTCTCTTGTCTCTTCAAATAAATCTGATAATTTCCCTTTCAATCTCCTTGAAAAATGAATTTGGTATCTGGAAAAATTTTTTCTTTTATATTAGTTTGCTAACAACGTTTGTATACATTGTGTTTCATATTACATTCACATTGTGTTTCATACAATCATTCCAATTCACTATATTTTATAAAATGAATCAACATTAAACTATACCCACCATTGCCTTATCTTTCCAGATCCCCACCAGATCTTTCCCATTTCCTTTACCCACCTCTGCCTCTATCCATCAAATTATATGACTCTATAATTTCCCCTCTCCACATCCTCACCCCTCTGCTCCTACCCTTTCCCCTCTAGTATCCTCACACACATTTTACCAATTATCTTTGTATTTCTTTTTTTTTTAATATATTTTTTTATTGGGAAAAACATATTGTGGGTA
>NW_006399753.1:36943803-36947328 GCF_000299155.1 Elephantulus edwardii
CCTGATGGCTCTGGGCGCTAACTTTCACCAGTGGCTACGGATGAAGTCACAGGCGATTTTCAGCCAGCGCCGGCAATTATCTTTGTATTTCTACAGTAATGGTCTCATATATATTTGTCCTTAAGGGACTGAGTTTGTTCACTTAGCGTAATGCTCTCCAGTCCCTCCCAAGTTATGTAGTAATTTTCTAAATCACTGCTCCTGCATGCTGTGTAATATTCCATTGTGTGAATGTACCACAGTTTCTCAATCCCTTTTATTGTGATTGAACATTTGGGCTGTTTCCATATTCTTGTGATGGTGAATAATGCTGCTATGAACATTGTTGTACAAATGTTCATCTGTGTCTCAGTATTAATATTCTAAGGGTATATTCCAAGCAGTGGAATAGCTGTCATGTGGAATTTCTATGTTGAGCTTTTTGAGGAAGTACCAAACTGCCTTCGTAGTGGTTGTACCATTTTACAATCCTATCAACAATGTATGAGAGTTTCCGTCTCACCACGTCCTCTCCAACATTTATTGTTTGCTGTCCTGTTAAACTTTTGTCTCTACTGCTGAGGTAAGATGGTATTTCTTTGTAGTTTTGATTTGCATCTCTCTTATTGCCACTGATTTTGAGAATTTCTTCATGTGTCTGTTGGCCATTTTAATATCTTCCTCTGTGAAAATTCTTTTCGTGTCTTTTGTGCATTTTGTAATTGTGTTATCGGTCTTTTCCTTCTGGAGGCCCTGTAAGATTCTGTAAAATTTTGTTATATGACCCTTGTCTGACATGATATTTACCAAAGGTGTTTTTCCAGTCGGTAGGCTTTTCTTTTCACCTTGTTGGGAAAGTCATTGATGTGCATGGGGATTTAATCTTATTTGTTAGCCTTTTTATGCCATGCACTAAGCCTTCTATGCTTGGTCTAACTTTGTCTCTTGTGATATTTATGATTTGGGGCTTTACCCCTAGGTAAATCACCTGGCATTGATTTTTATTTATGGTGAGAGGTGTGCATCCTGCTTCAGCTTTCTGCAGGTTGCTGTCCGGTTTTGCCAGCACCATTTGTTGAAGAGGTTGTCATTTCCCCATTTGAGAGGTTTTTTTTCCCCTGTCAGATATCTCTTGGCCATAGATAGATGGATTAATTTCAGGGTTCTCGATTCTGGTCTTTGTGCTTGTCATTGTACCAGTGCCATGCTGTTTTGGTTATTACAACTGTGTAGTAGCTTTGAGATCAGGGAGTGTCTCTCACTTCATTTTTGTTTTTCAGAAGTGTGTTTGTTCTTTATTTCTTTTTTTTTAGTTAGAGGTTTCTTTCCTCTCTAAATAAACTTGTCAATTACCTTTTCTATCTCTTTGAAATATTAATTTGGTCTATGTATTGAGATTCCATTAAACTTTTCAATTGCTTATGATAGGATTGCCATTTTCACAATATTGAATCTTCCTATCCATGAACAAGGAACATTTTCCCACTCATATAGATCTTTTAGTGTTTCTTGTAGAAGTATTTTGTATGAACAGGGAAAGATCCGTTTTGAAAAACAACATATACAAATTTTAAGAACTTTGTATGTAAGCCAGTAAACATAAAACAATTTTAGGCTGCTGCTGCTGAACTGCGGAGCCCGTGGTCCTGTCGCCAAGATGCCGGAGGAGACGCAGCCCCGCGACCAGCCGATGGAGGAGGAGGTGGAGACGTTCGCCTTCCAGGCCGAGATCGCGCAGCTCATGTCGCTGATCATCAACACCTTCTACTCGAACAGAGAGATCTTCCTGCGGGAGCTCATCTCCAACTCCTCGGACGGACGCGCTCGACAAGATCCGCTACAAGAGCATGACGGACCCCAGCAAGCTGGACTCGGGCAAGGAGCTGCACATCAACCTGATCCCCAACAAGCAGGACTGCACGCTGACCATCGTGGACACAGGCATCGGCATGATCAAGGCCGACCTGATCAACAACCTGGGCACCATCGCCAAGTCGGGCACCAAGGCCTTCATGGAAGCACTGCAGGCCGGGGCCGACATCTCCATGATCGGGCAGTTCGGTGTGGGCTTCTACTTGGCCTACCTGGTCGCTGAGAAGGTGACTGTGATCACCAAGCACAACGACGACGAGCAGTACGCCTGGGAGTCCTCTGCCAGCGGCTCCTTCACCGTCAGGACCGACACAGGTGAACCTATGGGTCGTGGAACAAAGGTTATTCTGCATCTGAAGGAGGACCAGACTGAGTACTTGGAGGAAAGGAGAATGAAGGATATTGTGAAGAAGCACTCTCAGTTTATCGGCTATCCGATTACTCTGTTTGTGGAGAAAGAGCGAGACAAAGAAGTGAGTGATGACGAGGCTGAGGAGAAGGAAGATAAAGAGGAGGAAAAAGAGAAGGAAGAGAAGGAGGCCGACGACAAGCCCGAGATCGAGGATGTGGGTTCAGATGAGGAGGAGGAGGAGAAGAAGGACGACGGGGACAAGAAGAAGAAGGAGAAGATCAAGGAGAAGTACATCGACCAGGAGGTGCTCAACAAAACCAAGCCGATCTGGACCAGGAATCCCGACGTCATCACCAACGAAGAGTATGGCGAGTTCTACAAGAGCTTGACCAACGACTGGGAAGACCACCTGGCTGTCAAGCATTTCTCCGTTGAAGGGCAGTTAGAGTTCCGCGCCCTTCTCTTTGTCCCGCGACGGGCTCCCTTTGACCTATTTGAAAACAGGAAGAAGAAGAACAACATTAAGCTGTACGCCCGCAGGGTTTTCATCATGGATAACTGTGAGGAGCTGATCCCAGAGTACCTCAATTTCATCAGAGGCATGGTGGATTCTGAGGATCTTTCGCTGAATATTTCCCGTGAGATGTTGCAGTAGAGCAAAATTTTGAAAGTTATCAGGAAGAATTTGGTGAAGAAGTGCCTGGAGCTCTTCACTGAACTGGCAGAGGACAAGGAGAACTACAAAAAGTTTTATGAGCAGTTCTCCAAGAACATTAAGCTTGGAATACATGAAGATTCCCAAAACCGGAAGAAGCTTTCAGAGCTGTTGAGATACTACACGTCTGCCTCTGGTGATGAGATGGTGGCCCTCAAGAACTACTGCACCCAGATAAAGGAGAACCAGAAGCACATCTACTACATCACTGGTGAAACCAAGGACCAGGTGGCCAACTCTGCTTTCGTGGAGCGCCTGCGGAAGCACGGCCTGGAGGCCCATCGATGGAGTACTGTGTGCAGCAGCTCAAGGAATTTGAGGGGAAGACTTTAGTATCAGTCACCAAAGAGGGCTTGGAGCTTCCTGAAGATGAGGAAGAGAAGAAGAAGCAGGAGGAGAAGAAAACCAAGTTTGAAAACCTCTGCAAAATTATGAAAGACATCTTGGAGAAAAAAGTTGAAAAGGTGGTGGTGTCCAACCGCCTGGTCACATCTCCATGCTGCATTGTCACCAGCACATACGGCTGGACGGCAAACATGGAGCGAATCATGAAGGCGCAGGCCCTGAGGGACAACTCGACCATGGGCTACATGGCGGCCAAGAAGCA